>NC_057738.1:21725137-21910898 GCF_004010195.1 Chiloscyllium plagiosum
TGGAGTTGTCCTGAGAGCCGGGCAGCTTGCTACGAACAACGATCTGTTTGAGGTTTGGCGGTTGTTTAAAGGCAAGTAGTGGAGGTGTGGGGAAGGTCTTTCTGAGGTGCTCATCCTCATTGATAATGTGTTGCAGATCACGAAGAACATGGTGTAAGTTTTCAGCTCCTGGGAAATACTGAACAACGAAGAGTACCCTGTCAGTAGCAGCACGTGTCTGTCTCCTGAGGTGGTCACTACGGTTCCTTGCTGTGGCACGTCGGAACTGGCGGTCGATGAGTTGAGCATCGTACCTCGTTCTTGCGAAGGTATCCTTGAGTTCTTCCAGGTGTCCGTCACGTTCCTCCTCATCTGAGCAGATCCGGTGTATGTGTCGGGCTTGTCCATAGGGGATGGCTGTTTTAATATGTTTTGGGTGGAAGCTGGAGAAGTGTAGAATTGTGAGCTTGTCTGTGGGTTTGCAGTAGAGTGTGGTGCTGAGGCGTCCATCCTTGATGGAGACACATGTATCCAAGAATGAGACAGATAGTCGAGAGTAGTCCATGGTGAGTTTGATGGTGGGATGAAACTTGTTGATGTCACTGTGTAGTTTTATCAGTGACTCCTCGCCATGGGCCCAGAGGAAGAAAATGTCGACAACGTACCTGGTGTACAATGTTGTTTGGAGATCCTGCATAGAGAAGAAGTCTTGTTCGAACCTGTGCATAAAAATGTTGGCATATTGGGGTGAAAGTTGGCAGAGGCTGATAGCTAAGTTCGGTACCCATAGGGAGGGCCTCAACCGGGATGTTGGGTTCATGTCACATTACAGGTGACCACCATTGCACTATACACACACACAGATACTCCTACACACACACACATACTCTCACACACACAGGCACTCCTATACACACATACACATGGACACACATATACACAGATGCACACACAGACACACCCTTACAGACACAAACACTCCCACACTCCCACATGCACCCCCTCACAGACTTAAGATGCTCTGCACTCACTACACACACACACATACACTTTCTCACACTCACAACCCCAACCCAGACAGACACATACACACAGACAGACAAAGACCCACATGCACACATCTGTTTTGTGGGGTGAATTTGTACTTGCAGGGTTGCATTGTACTTTGCTCAAAAACTGCATGAATTCATGCAAAACTCCGTTATCTCACTTTTTAGATTAGAATCAATCTAAGCATCAGGTCATAGACAGAGAACACAGGGGGCCAATGTCTTCAACATATTGTCTAGCTATCACCATTGTTAATAGCTAACCCGAGAATGCAACTTTTTTAAAAAAAGGTTTTGTGATTTACACATTGAAGAAGTGAAACGATCACTGTATTCTAGCAGATGAAAGGCTTAACAGACAATCAATTTTTCAATGTATAATTTCAATTACATCACACTGTAAATTTTTGCTATAAATTCTGTGTTAGGGTTGAGCCCTCCACTATCACCTAGTGCTTCCAATTAAACCTGTTGGACTATAACCTGGTGTTGTGTGATTTTTAACTTTGTGCACCCCAGTCCAACACCGGCGTCTCCAAATCATTGTTAATACAGTACTTTTAAGCCAACCTTTAACAATAGTATTTAATTAGCATCACTCATTTCAAATTAGTGGTGATAATAGGTCTGAATTTCAATTTCCAGAACTGCACACTGTATAGAGACTGGCAAAATATCAGAAGCTCAGTGCTTTCAGCAGTATGTGTGGCAGTGGCTTTTATTGCAGTCATTGCACGTGTATCTGACCTTGTGGTTTCCCAACCTATTAGAGTGGGAAGACATCCCATAATTCACGTCAATTTATTTGGCTTCTAATGAATCTGGGAAGGGTGGAATTTCAGCATTGTGGAAAGATCATGACCAACCAAGGAACTTCACTGATGGAGGCTCGCGGTGAGCAGGCAGCTCTGCATTTCTCCCATGCGTCACTGGACATCACGCTTGTGGGAAGTAAGGACCTGCAAGGAGATACTGCCCTCCACTTTGGCTAGCTGGGGTGTATAAGGTCAGCAGGAAGACTCTTAAAATCAATGTTTCAGGCAGTTGATTGGCCTGATTAGACCGGGAAAGGTGAGTGGCCTTCAGATACAAACTGTCTTACTCTGTCCCCCCAAGCCTTGTCTTGCACATCACTCTTCAGACCAACAACCCTTGAAGGTACATCTAGTCCTCTACATCAAGGCATTTCATCAACCTGTCCAGCCGCCACTGTCATTCAACTTCATTTTTTTTGTAAACTCACACCCATCCCACACAATGATCCTCCATAAATGGTGCCCTTCCAGCCTCTCAAGAAATTCCAGAACTCACATTCACAGGTCTTTCCTTTTCACTCCTCCCATGAAAAGACAGTAAAGAGCAACAAGGAGTTGGGGGAACTGTGGTGGAACCCAACATGGAAATTGCTGGCGAAACTCAGCAGGCCTGGCAATGCCTATGGAGAGAAGTCAGAGTTAATGTTTCAAATCTGGTGACTCTTCATCAGAACGGACTTGAAACGTTAACTCTGTTTTCTCCCCATGAATGCTGTGAGTTTCACCAGCAGTTTCTGTTTCTGTTTCAGATCTTCAACATCCACAATTCTTTGTCTTATTTAAAGGGAAGGAAGAGAACGAGAGGTGACCCACCAGTGTTGTCCTTTTGACAACTGTAGAGGAAGATGTGATGGGGATAAATCACCCATGCATTATAATGGCAATGAAGACTTAGAGTCTTTGAGTCATCGCGCAAAGGAATTAAACAGTGCCATATGTCATACAACACACACCCATGTTAACTTGACTTGAACAGCCATTTAAGTAATGATCTGCCAAATGATGACTTAGAATCCTTGCATCCTGTCAATTAAGGTTCATGTGTTTCATCATCCACTGATCCTACAAGTGTCTATCAGGAGCTGGTGTCAGAAGAGGAGGAGGAAGATGTCTCAGAGGAGAGCAATCACTCACATATACAAATATCTTGAAAGGGACATAAATAAAGGGAGTTAGGTCTTCACACTTTACAGTGCACGTCAGAAATGAGGAGGAATTAGAACTGGAGACAGGGGGATGAGTTGTTGTTGAAGAATACAGAACCCGTGGGCTCTGCTCGGCCAGATGCTGCTGCTGAGCCTTGGGGGCTGTCAGTGAATAAGATTATCCTGGATCAGCATCCGAAATAGAAGATCTTGTCAGCCTATGCAGAAGCATTGAACACAACTGATGAGGGACTGGAGTTATCGTGTCATATTGTACACGGCACAGCAGGCCATTATCATTCTGGAAGCCCTGGCTGGGGCATACTAAAAGGCACTTACAGCTTTCCCACAGAAAATACATGCAGGAGCAACTTCCAGACAAGAAAATGTGAACCTCTGGAGTTCTGTGTTAAATATCCATCCAAGAATCTAACCCTCTGCCTGTATACCCTGTGTCGGGGTATCATTGGAGCACTGTGCTCAGCACTTTTATCCTGTTGAGCGGCAGATTGCTGAGGGGAAATCAGCAGCTGCTAATGCTTTGGTTGGTGTTCCTTTTTGCTCCAACTCTTGAATCAATCACCATAATCATCCTCCAAGGCGTTGTGAAGGCTGACAGCTGGGAAATGCAGACCAAAAGGCACAGAAACTTCAAGATGGTGCAAATTATCTCCAACACATCAGGAATCATGTCCAAGCAGTGAAAGCACATTCTCAGAACAAGTTCTAGAAGCCAAGCCAGCAGTCAGTCAGGGTTTAAAGACGTTTGACTCACCGCAAGAGTGAAAGAGTTCAAACTTTGTTTCTGATATTTATAATAAGGCCATTTCAGCCAGCTTTTATACAGTGTTAAAGTTTGCATTTTCTTTTCCCTTTTGATGTTCCTTTGCTAAAATTAAATTGGTAGCCTCTTGTGAAGATGCTCAGTGACTAACTGGTAAACAAACTGCAAAAGAAGTGAGAGAAACAGTAAAGAAAAGACGAGTAGAAAGAGGTGAGAAGGAAGAAAGAAGAGAAATTGAAGAAGGGCTAGAAATAAGAAAGCTTGAAGTGGCAAGAATGGAGAAAGTAAAAGAAAGCCCAGTGGAAAAAGAAGTAGAATTAAAAATCCTGAACTCTGCACAGAGAGGGATATCAGACAAAATGGCACGGCTGGAGAAAAGCTTAGAATAAAACGAAGAGCTGGTACTTCAAGGAATGACTCCAGTTCTAACAAATGAGCGGGTGAAAGAACATCCTGAAACAGGCAGTCAGCAGTCACCCAGTAGGGTGGGTGAGGTGAGGGCTCCTAGATGGGTGTCAGCAGCACCTGGAGGGAGCAGATGAGCAAAGGACATAGTGTCATTTGGTCAGATTCAGTGGAGCTCATTGGAATTAGTTCTTTAATTTAATTAATTAATTAAATTCATAAAGATTGGCAGAATAAGCTGCAGCACATGGGAGCAAATGTGTGAATAAATGGTATACTGAAGATTAGAGGCAAGGTAAGAAAAGAAAATAGTAATACGAGGTTAATCTAAAGGTCCCTGAACACAATGTAGGACAAAGTCAAAGGAAGGAATGTCGGATGCTTGTGATAAAGTATATCACTAATCACATGTGACTTTATCTATATATAAACTGGATTGGCAATAAAGGCCTGAATGAGAAATTCATGAACTACTTTTGAGATGGTTTCTTAAAGCAATATATTTTGCAATTGACCAGACAGCAAGTTATATTGGACCTGGTTTCATGTAATTTATCAGGATTAATTAATGACTTGAAAGTAAAGGTATGCCCAAATTGCAGCAACCACAGTATAATTGAATTTTACATTTCTTAAAGGGAGAAGGTTGTGTCTGAGACCAGTATTTTAAATCTAAACAAGAGCAACTATGTGAGCATGAAAGCTGAGCCAGCTAAAATCAATTAGTATACTAGGGTCGGAGATGGATCACTAGGCATTTGGATGCTTACCTTCAGCGACTGGTATACAAGGACACCTAGATCTTGTTGCATCTCTCTGTTTCACTATTTATCATCATTCAAATAATAATCTGCTTGTCTGTTTTTTGCTACCAAAGTGGGTGACATCCCACTTGTCCATCTTATACTTTATCTGCCATCCAGTTGCCCAATCATTTACTCACCTTATCTAAATCACACTGAACCATGACTGCATCCTCCTCACAGTTCACCCTTCCACCTAACTTCATGTTGTCTGTAAATGTGAAGTAATGAAATTTAGATTTCTCATCAAATCATTGATATAAATTGTGAATAGCAGGGCCTAAGCACTGATCCCTGTAGGACTTCACTAGTTACTGACTGCCACTCAGAAAATGACCTGATCCTGAATTGTTTACAGCTAAAAGGACTGACATCCAATCAAAAATGTTACATTTTGATGTCTATTCACTTCTTAGATCACCTTGTGAGTCGCAAGGGCCTAATGGCAAAGCTGCAAATGATAAGAGCTGTAAGCGAACTGCCAACTCCAAGCTCTTCAACATTTTCTTGAAATGGTATATCAATCCCTATCAAATTTTGCATAAGATACTGAACCTTTAAAACAACTCTTGACAAAAATGCAAGTATGCTGCTGGGATGCACGCAAGGAACAAGCATTTCACCTAACCCTAACCCAAGAGGATCAAAAAAGTACTAAAGTCCTCAGATATTCTAGCACACTACAACACTTCATTACCAAGCTTTACTGCGGCAAATTCCTCAGCCACAGCCTTTTTAATCAAAGATCAATCTATTACACATTCACTGCACTGTCAACAACTGAGATGCGATGGACAAAGAGGCTCATGCAGTCTATTAAGTTGCGAAAGATTCTCAGAATATCTCATCAGTCTTAAATGAGACACACTACATACCCTTTGCTTAGGCTTGTGATTAAAAAGAAACTCACAAGGATTTAGTCAGGAATCAGGAGACTGTGATCGCATTTACCTGAGATTTGCTGACAAAATGGGATATGTACATGGCCAACCATAAATAAAGGCACATACATTATCTAGAGAAACTGTCTACACCTACATCTAGGAATGGATTTAACCTTCTTCAAACACGAACCATACCTGATTGCCATTGCTTATTTTTCTAGATGGGATCATAGTTAAAAGTTATACATGTTTACTACTGAAATAGTCATTGGAACATTTAAAGAACTGATTGCAGCACATGGGGTACCACGTAAAGTTATGTTAGACACCAAGCCACAGTTTGTTAATGAGTATCTCACTCATTTTGCAGACAAAAAAGAAGAATGTTCTAAGTTCTCCCAGATACCTTGAATCTGCTGGTGAAACAGAAAGAGGAGTCTGAATAATCAAATCACGCTTAAAGTAGAATAAAGATTTCCATGTAGACCTCTTAATCTACAGTTCCACACCATTACTGCATGCAATAGTGAATCAGATGGGAAAGAAAGTTAAAACACAACTCTCTGTCCTACCCAATAAATTACTCCTAGGACTAAATGTCCAGAATTATAAGAGTGCAAGGCAGTGAGAAATGTTACTCAGCACAAGAAGCAAAAACTACAACAGACAATACCGTAAAAACAATCTGTCAAAGCTAAATGTAAGTCAAAGGATTTGGATCAGAGATCAAAACAGAGAAGAGGCAACTGTCCAAAGAGATATCGATCAACAGAGATTGAGTCTGGTGTAAATGCAGAAGATTCTAAAAGAATAAACAGGAGAAGCCTTATTCCAATGTACTAAAGATTCAAATGTTAATCCATTTGGAAGAACCAAAAGCTGAATCCAAAACAATCAGAGTACTGCAATCTACAGACCTTAATGAAAACAGTCAAGTTCAATAAAAAAAAGAGTTAGAATAAATGCGACTGATCTTCCAAGTCTCAATGAGAACATGATCAGGCAGAGTCATGAAAATACCTGACCGATTAAATGTATAAAGTTAGGGACTTAGGGGATGATGGGGTAGGATTTAAAGTTAACAGCAAAAGTGAATGCATGTGAAATAATAACCAGGGCAAAGATTTGGAAGGAAGTGCTGTATAAGAAAGTTTGAAAGGGTAAGGGTACAAAGAACATCACTCATTGTAATAGTATTGAGGATGACATTGTCAATGGAGTCAGATGGATTCATTTAAGAAAGAGTTGGATAGAGCTCTCAAAGATATCAAGGGTTATGGAGGCAGGAAGACGATAATGATTAGGAATGATCAGCCATGATCATATTGAATGGCGGTGCAGGCTCGAAGGGCAGAATGGCCTACTCCTGCACCTATTGTCTATTGTCTATTGTCAGATGTGTATCAAGTCCCTCATGTAAATGCAGCTTTGTTTATAAAATGATTGACTATTTGAAATATAAAGGCCTATTTGTCTTTACTAGTTAAATTTGACTAATTATGAAGGTGATCAATCTTGCGTCCAAATCTTGGAACATCAAACCTCCAAACATTCTATACTGCTCTCTATTTTTTAATGCCTATTTCTTATATTGGAGCCTCTAGAGCTGAATCTATTAGTATACAGAGGACCCTTGATTATCCGAATATCAATTATCAGAAAATCAGAATATCTGAAGGAGATCTTGAGGTCCCGATGGAAACATTACATCAAAGATGTGTTTCCAACAGTGATTGCATCTGTTGCTTACAGTGATTAAACAGGCACTGTCTCCAAATGACTGACCTCCTGCCCTCTCTCTCTCCCCACACTTTCCCTGGAGTTCCACAGAGGGCTGTACCCTATACCCACCTTCCCCAAATAATCTCTCCAACATTGTCCTTTACAGGGCATAGGTGGAACCTGTCAAAAGGTTGCAGTTAAAAGGTGTGTGTGTACACACTATTTGGAGACTTACCCCACAAAGGCAACTGCAACAGCAGTCTTGTTGGTGGTGTACAGTCCGGCTGCCCTGGAGAGGGGGCGGGTGTGTACTGGTGGACGGATGCAGGGGCCGACGGGGGGGGTTGGTTTTAGGGGGTCCTCGTGCGCTGTGTGCTGCTGCAGTCTCCTGAACAAGGAACAGACTTTAAAATCTCCGAGCGCCAGAGGAAAAGCATTTAATCGATTAACCGAATAATCGATTAACCGAATAATCGATTATCCGAACGAAATAGTGCCCGCCCATCATGTTCGGATAATCGACGTCCCCCTGTATTCTATAACTAGACAAGAAACTGTGTTTTTCTGCAAAGTGTTGTTATATTGGTTGCCAGCCCATTTCAAATACTTCAGAGCTTTAAAAAATTGTTTATAAGCTATGGACTTTCCTGTCTATGCCAGATTTATTACCCATCTGAATACCCTTGTGACGATGCTAGTTAGCTACCTTCTTGAACTGCTGCTGTCCCTTTGCTGTAGATAATGTTGTTCGGGTGGTGTTCCAGTGACACTGTAGGATTGACAATATATTTCCAAATGAGGATAGTGAGGGGACATTGAAGGTAGTGGTATTACAATGTAAACGCTGCCCTTATCCTTCTAGATGGTAGTGGTAATGGGTTTGGAGGGTGCTATCAAAGATGCCTCAGTGAATTTCTGCAGTGAATCTTGTAGATGGTGCACATTGTTGGTCCTGTGTGTCAGTGGGAGAGGTAATGAATGTTTGTTGATGTGATGCCAATCAAATGGGTGGCTTTGTCCTGAAAGTTTCTTGAGTGTTATTGGAGCTGCACTCATCCAGGCAATTGGGATGTATTCCATTCACAGCAACATTCCTGACTTGTGCCTTGTAGATGGTGGACAAGCTTTGGGGAATAAGGAGGTGATTTACCAGTTGCAAATTTCTAGACTCTGATCTTGTTATTGGAGCTACACTATTTATATTGCTGCTCCAGTTCAGTTTCTGGTCAATGGTAACCCCCAGGATGTTGATGGTGGAGGATTCAATGATGGTAACATCATGGAATTTCAAGGAATGATGGTTAAGTTCTCTCTTAGTAATCATAGTCATTGACTTGCACTTGTGTGGCATGAGTTTTACTCGTCACAAGCCTGAATATTGTTCAGGTCTTGCTGCTTTCAGGCATGAACTGCTTCAGTATCTGAGGAGTCCCAAATGTTGCTAAACATTATACAATCCTCAGCAATCATCCCCAATTCTGACATTATGATGGAGGGAAGGTCATTGATGAAACAATCATGATGGCTGGGGTTAGGATACCATCCTGAGGACTTCCTGCGGAGATGTCTTGCAGCTGAGATGTCTGGCATCCAATCAGCGTCCTGTGTGTCAGGTATGACTCCAACCAGCAGATAATTTTTCCATGCATTCCTGTTGACTCTAGTATTATGAGGGCTCCTTGATGCCACATTCAGTCAAATTCTGCCTTGCTGTCAAGGCAGTCACTCTCATTCTTCTTCTAGAATTCAACCCTTTTTGTCTTTGTTTGAATTAAAGCTGTAGTGAAGTCAGGAGCTGAGTAGCCCCGGCAACCAAACTGTGCGGCTGTGAGCAGATTATAATGTGCAAGTTCTGCTTGATGAACAAAGCAAAGGAGTGGCATTTTGGTTTGGGTTTGTCCTGTTTGTTTGTACAGGACATAGCTGGACAATTTCCCACATTGTTGGGTCAATGCCAGTGTTGTAGCTGTACTGGAACAGCTTGGTTAGGAACCCAGAAAATTCTGAAGCGCACAAGTCTTCATTTTTCTGCTGACTGTTCTCAGTGCTCATAGCCTTTGCAGTATCAAGTGGCTTCAGCCATTTCTTGATATCAAATCAAAATAGCTGAGTACTGGAATCTGTGATGCTGGAGACCTCCGAAGGAAGCTGAGATGGATTATTCACTTTGCGCTTCTGGCTGAAGATTGGTGAGGAAGCTTCAGACTTATCCTTTGCTCTGATGTGCTGGGCTCCCCTGGTGATTGAGGATGGGATGTTCATTGAGCTTCCTCCATCTCAGGGAGTTATCCTCAACCATCGTTGACAGGACTTTAGAGCTTAGATTTCATCTGATGGTTGTGAAATTATCTATTCCTGTCTATCACTTTCTGATAATGCTGTTTTACATACAAGTAGTCCTGCGTTGTAGCGTCCTGCGTTGGGCCTTTTCTGTTCTATTCCGGACTGCCTTCCTTAAATGAGAGAAAGGGAGGAACAAAGAGAGCTAAAAGTGGGTTCTAAAGCCATTCGTGCTGCTAAAGGTTGTTGAAAGGTAGCAAGGTGTCCCTGGTGAGTGAGGGGGCAGTGTAAAGGCAATGCAGGGTTAATGATGTGGGAAGCTAGAACAAGTGCAAGTGAGGGAAGATGCTACAGGCATTAGTGAGAGTGGCAGAGCATCAACCTTGATGGGAGATAGGCACAGAGAAATAGAGCTTGTGAAGTATAGAGAGAGTGCCACTTAGGCTAATACAATAGTGAAGGTCATCGATCTCCCAGCACTGCGCCATTTGTCCACACTGTGAAGGTGGCGCAGACCAAGATGGTGAGCTTGGGCCAGGTGGTGTGGTCTCATGAAATGGCCTCCTCTGCCAGTCCTCTGGGAAGAGGACACCCTTCTTTGCACCACCAAGACCTCTTCGTCCCTGTTGGCGAATCATGGTGCCATCTTCCCCTTCTCCAACATGTTCAGATTGTATCCTTGCCCAAGCAAAGTTGCTTTGGAATGCCAATGCTTGTCCAGGTGCACAGTAGCCTTTGATAGATGACTGAGGCTTTAAGGATGCTGGTCTTTCAGTGCAGATACCTGCTAAATTGTTCTGTGAGTGGCATGTGATAAGGGATAAAATTGGAGGTGAGACATCATTTGGCTGGGCCAGTTGGTTAATGAGATGCATTTGGTAAGAGAAAGTGAGCAGTTCACACTAGACCTAGTGGCAGGAATCTAGCCAAAAAATCAAGCCAACTTGCATTTACTCAAAACATGGGCAATTCAGCCCAATATGTTTTCCCCTCTTGTTGGTTTCTTCACCACCTTCTGCAGGTCCAGTCTAGCAGTTGTGTCCTTTAGGACTTGACCACCTCAGTCAGTCGTGATGCTGCCAAGCCCCTCTGGACCTTGTTCAACATGGTGGAGTACTAGTTAATTGGCAGAGGTGTGTAGAGGTGCAGTAATCAGCAGTAGGTTTTCTTTCCCATGTTGATATGTATTGAGACTTCATGGGAACTGGAGTCAATGTTCAGCAACTCCCTCTTGACTGCCTATCACTGTGCCACTACTTCTGCTGAAATAGTGGTGTTGCTATCTGGGATATTGTCTGTAAGGTATGATTCCCGTGTGTAACAATGTCAGACTGTTGCTTGACTCATCTATGAGACAGCTCTCCCAGTGTTGGTGTTAGCCCCAGATGCTGTTAATCAAAAGCTTTGCAGGGTTGGCAGGGCAGAGTTTGCCATGATAATTTCTGTCGCCTATGTCAAGGCCAACTAGTCTATTTGGTTTTATTCCTCTTTCTGAGGCTTTTTAGCAGTTTAATACAACCAAATAACTTGTTAACTCATTTCAGGGGACTGTTAATAGTGAACCATATTGCTGCTAGATCTGGAGACACGTGGAAGCTGGACCAGATAAAGGTGGCAGTTTTCCTTCCTTAAAGAGCGTCAGTGAACCAGATGGGTTATTTTATGACAGTGTTTTAATGATCATCATTTTTTTTAATTCCAGAGTTATTTAAAAATTCAAATTCCACCATCTGCTCTGGATCTCTGGATTATGTATCACCTCCCTACAGCATGAGTCAGATGTGTGCAGGGCCCCAGCAAGGGCAAAATCTGAACTTTGACATTTAATTAAGGACAAAATTAAAGTTTCAGTCAGAAATGCACAAACAGTCTGGCCAACATGTTTTTCATGTTGGGAGTGCCAAACCTTAGTTCCGAACACATTTCTTACTTGCTTTGCAAAACCACAAGTACAGATCTATCAAATGTTGTCTTTTTTCACAAAAGACATGTTTTATCTCATGTATGCCTTGACTAGGGCAGCACTCCTACCACTATTAGATGGTCATGGGTTCAAACTGTACTCTATAGATTTGAGCACGTTATCTCACTAAGCACCCTGAGGCAATACTGCAAGAGTTCAGTGTTTTTGGATACTTGGTCTTGATCTAAAGCCCCATCTGATTTCTCAGTTTAATGCAATATATCCTCGAATCCAATTTAAAGAACAGCAATGAAATTCTCCTGACCAATATTTAATCCTCAAACAAGATTATTAAAAGAGATAATGTGGCCATTAATCTTACAGTGATATGCAAATTAGCTGTTTTATGTCTTACTTGACAGCAGTAAAAAGAATTCTGAAGCACAAAATTGTTTCTGAGGCATGATGTAAATGAAGACGTTTTGTTTAGAACAACTGGACTAATGATCCAGAGTACATCTCCATCAAAGACATCTGCCCATCAATGTAGAAAATTACCCAGGTATGCCCAGTCCTCAAAAAAAAAGGACATTTCAATTATTGCCCATCATTCAACATCAGCAAATCTACAGACAATGCCATTGACAGTGTTGTCAAGCCACATTTTGCAATAAGCTGCTCATTGACACTCAGTTTGGGTTATGCCATGCCCAAATTGTTCCTGACTTCATTACATCCTTGGATCAAACTTTAACAGAGAAGATGAATTTCAAAGGTGAAATGCCAAGGCAGCATTTGACCAAGTATGGCATCAAATTAGCTCAGTTGGCTGGGCAGCAGGTCTACAATCTGAAGTGATGCGAACAGTGCCAGGTCAATTTCCCACATCAGCCAAGGTTACCCTGAAGGTCCTGCCTTCTCAATGTCACCCCTCCCTTGGGGTACGGTGACCTTCAAGTTAAATTTGCCTCCAGTCATCTCTCTCTATAATGAGAGAATGGTTCCAAGGCAATTTCATCTTTGAGTATTCAAAACTCTTCAGACATTGATGCAGCCTGTGCCTGCATGCAGCCACAATCCATATAACACTGAGGCTTGGGCTGATAGATGGTAAGTAACGTGGGTAACCCAAGTACTAGGTAACGGTCATGTTTAGCAAGAGAGAATGTAACAACCTGCCTTCAAAGGTAATTGGTATTACTGTTGTTGAATCACATGCCAACAGCATGCTGAAGCTTACCAATGACCAGAAGATTAATCAAGGTTAGAGCGGTGCTGGAAAAGCACAGCAGGTCAGGCAGCAACCAAGGAGCAGGAAAATTGACATTTTGGGCAAAAGCCCTTCACCAGGAATGAGCCTGAAACATCGATTTTCCTGCTCCTCGGATGCTGCCTGACCTGCTTTGCTTTTCCAGCACCACTCTAATCTTGACTCTGATCTCCAGCATCTGCAGTCCTCATTTTTGCCCAGAAGATTAACCAGACCAACTGTATAAATACAGTGCTTATGGCATGACCTGTTATTAGTTACAAAGAAAACTCACCACATTTTCCTAGCTCTAACCAGGGATGGGCAACAAATGCTTGCCTTGCCAGCAAAGCTCACATCCCAGGATTGAATGAAAAGAAAACACAATATGATGCATCCTGGGCCCTGGAATGTCTCATTAAACTGAATATTGAAAGTGAATTTTCTATAAGAGTTACCATTTTTAAACTCTCATCTATTATTTAAAAAAATTTCTATGAATTCCTCTTGCCAATTATCATTTCATGGTCTTCTTTTGCAATGGGTCTTGCTCCATGTAGCGTCTTATACTTTGCAAAAGCCTCTGTGTAAACCCATTTAACTTTTAAATCTAATTTTATAATATGGGTATTGCTGGCACTGTTCTATATATTGTCCATTCCTACGTTTCCTGAAAAGGTGGTGATGAGTAACATTGAAGGACTACAGTGATATTTCTGGTGATGGAAAACTTCTAACACTTTTCAATCATGAATTCCAGGGTTTACAAAATACATTTTTTTAAAGTCAGAGAAGCTTAGATTTTGAAAGATCTTGTGAACTATGGTTTCCTATGATATTATCTTTCTTTCTGCAGAAGGTTGAATATCTGGGTTGTGTTGCTTATGAAAATATTGCAAGGTGATAATAGATACTGCAGTTCACTGTGCACTGATAGTGCAGAGTGCACATGTAGTTTAGTGGCAATGACCAGTTAAATAGGTTGCTTTGTTCTGGGTGTATCCCGGCTGCGGTCTAGTTGCTGCCAACTTTGGAATGGGGCACATTTGACTTCCAGTGATTTGAAGCTAATTGAAAAACATTGAGAAGGTTTTGTTGTGCAGCACCCAGAACCTATCTTGTGCTTATAGTGAGGCCATGAAGCTAATGGGTCAGTTCAACTTCAAGCCAAGTGTGACCCTCGTGGATGAGTAACAGTGGTTCCAGTGAAGCTCAGAAGATAATAGACTTTTCCTTGTTAGAGGTGGCCATTGGTGTTCATACCTCACAAACGTAACTGCTCCCAAGTCAGTCAAGGCTTGGGTGTTGTTGAGGTCATGCTGCAGTCTAATCTGAAGGCCAAGAAAACAATAGCATTGGGAGCAGTCAAACTGAGCTTTGGCACAAACAAAATCCATATAAAATAGACATGTGTAAACTATTCCTCCTTTGAGACTGCTTCAGTATGATAATCTTGATCTTCTACACCAACTCTGCCTTTCCTGCACTGTCCTCCGGTTCCTTGATTTTCCTAAGAATTTTATTTGTTTCACTGACAGCGCTTTTCATTCTTCTAAGCTCTGAGGAATACAGCATGAGTGTCAACAATCTCTCCTCAGATTTAACACATGGAAAGTTAGGTGTAATTTGATGGCACTGTAATGACTCTATGACTTTGTTTATGAATGCAAGGAAGTTGTAGCTAGAGCATATCTCTGTAAATTGTCAAGTTTGTCCTAGCTACATTAAAAGAGTTTGATTTGGGAGATAAATAATTCTATGTGTAATTCTGTCTGCAGTACAACTGAATTATGAAACCACATAGACCTTAGAGTTTAGTATCTTTTTAACTTTGTGCTCACTGTGTTCCTTTGGGTGGACATCAAGTCTACTAATATTCGGCAGACTCTTTCAGATTCCTTTACGGAGATCTCAATGAATCATCTACATAACACCTTTCTCTCTTCTGTCTGCAATAACTTATAATTGGCAGCTTTAAATAACTGGTGTATTTGTTTAGCCCACTCTGCTATATGTTATAATTCACTCTGTGAATTCTTCCTCATTCTCTGAGTGCACTGCCCTTTTAAGTTTGGCATCATCATGGCAATCTCACAAATTGGCTTTAAATTTGTGAATCAACAGAACTAAGAGATGATCTCAGTACTGGGTGTTGCCTCAGAACTTGTGACCAAGCTGCCATGATGCTTTGCATTACACCATTACATCCATCGTTCAAGTAGGTTTTTACACACATCCTATGCTTTGCCCACAGTTATGATCTGATAATGAGCGCCTTTCTTAAAACATATTGAGGAAGTCTTAGGTGTACATCTACTTGTGATTTCTACTTTCTCAAAGCAGTTGGTCACGTCATTTTACCCCAATGAATTTTTCCTCATGCCCTGAAAAGGAACAAACTCTGCAAATTCCTCTTCAACCCCAAAGCACCAGACATTCAACTGGAATGTGACAGATTACCACTTCACTCAGAGAGTTCGTGGTAGAGCCGCCCGTGCTTGGACAACAATGGGCGGACTTTATTTACTGTAAAAAAAAACCTTGTGTAATTATTATTTCCAATTGCTTCCCTTTGGGGAGGTATGAAGTGTAATCAGGAGGAGGAGCTTGTGAGCAGTTTATTAACGTGAAACTTTGGAGTTTTCCAATGTGCTGTCTGCAGTAGGCGGCTTGATATCATCTGGTTTACATGTAAGTAGCAATAGCTTTTGCAATATTTGTGTGCGAATTTTATACAGAATAAAGCTAGACAATGACTGAGTGTATACATCCGTTATAAAACTCCTGTGCTGCCATTGCATTTAGTCGATTTACCTTCAACTTTAAATTGACCAATTTCTGAGACTTTAAATTGGGGACTTTTACTTCAATTACATTAATGTGAAGATGGCAAGAGACAATATAGATTCGCTTTAGATTGTCTGACCCGCAAAAATACCTTGGGGGGATTTCGGTTTTCTGGACGGTTAAAGGTGCCTTTTCAGTAAAGATTTCCTAAACTTCCATATGGAGCTGTAAGGAGTTGGCGTTTGCCTCTTAACTGCAACCCACTGTTTGAGGTGGATCTCCGCCTTGCTTGACATTTAGAACAATGCAGCAGCCTCTAAGTTGGACCCAAGATAACGATCTCGTTTGTTCACGAAAAGGCATCGGTTATATTGCTGCTTTCTGAGGGGTCGCGGGCTTTAAGAGTGGCAGTGGACGCTGTTCTCGCGATCTAACCCCTCTCTCTTTTCGGTATTAATCCATGAAGCTGAAAGGAAATTGCCTTTTATTTCTGTGAGTGCACTGTAGCATTGGTCAAGATCTGTCCCGAGGTGGTCGACTCCTTTCAAAGAGGCGAAAACCGAGCTGCCTTCCGGGGTGAGAAGGTGGATGAGTGGAAAGGTCAGTGTGAAACGATTGGGGTTTGTGTTTGGAGGGGATGGGGGGGGGGGGGGGGTGCAACTACCCTGCAGCTCGGGAAGGCCGGCGCTATCTAGATGTGATCGACTTTCATTTGAATTGAGATATGCAGGACTTTGGCTCCATGAGGCTTAGAAATCTTTTGGTTTGCACATTGACTGAAACTGTGCGATTACTGACAGGGTTCAGACACGACTGCGGAAAGGGCTAATTAACATTTGGAAGATCTTTTCGAATGCCGATCAGATTAATTCAGAACAGATAAGGATACACACACACACACACAGAGCGCGCATTTATCCAAAAATACGTTATGTCTAAACGTGGGTTAACTTTATCCCGATGGGATTTGAAAGACAACGGCGGTTTGCATTCTTAAGGAATAATAATTAGAATTAAATCGATATAGTGTTTTTTTTCAGCACTGAGAGAGGCTCTTCGGCCCATTGTGTCCGTGCTGGTCATCAAGCGTCTGCCCTAATCACATGTTCAAGGCTTTGTATGCTAAAACGTGTCAAATGCTCACCTAATATTGCACCTACTACAGTAATGCTCAATCACCTGATGAAGGAGCAGTGCTCCGAAAGCTAGTGCTTCCACTTAAACCTGTTGGACTATAACCTGGTGTGCGATTTTCTTTTAAACTTTGCTCACCTAATAAGTAATGAAATATCTCAAGTTTTCCACCCGTATCCCCACTCTCTGTCCGTTTCAGGCACTGGGTTCCGGATAGTCAGCACTCTCCATGTGTTTTTTCTTCCTCAAAAATACTAAATCTTCGGCTTCCTGCTTTAAATCCGTGCCCCCTGTTTATAGACACTGGCTGCGAAGGAGAGAAGTATCCCTCGTATCTCCTCTATCTATGTCTTTCAGTGGATAGTTCAGATAAAATCTGTCCGTTTGTGCACATTGCACACGGACAGAGCTTAATGTTTTACATCACACTCCATTTAGTATGCACTTTAGCTCAGGCGAAAGTGGGGACTGCAGATGCTGGAGATTAGAGACGAGAGTGTGGTGCTAGAAAATCACAGCAGGTCAGGCTGCATCCAGGAGCGTTTCTGTCAAAAACCCTTCATCGGGAATGAAGCTCAGTTGATTTGCGGAGCACTGTGATGCCAACAGCATGGATTCAATTCCCATCACCGGCTGTCGTTACCAGGAAGGAGTCTCTTTCTCAGCCTCGCCCCTCACCTAATGTATGGTGACCCTCAGATTAAATTGCTACCAGTTGCTCTCTCGAATGAGCGCAGCCCTGTGGTCTGGTAAGACTATAGTGACTCACACATCATCATTTGCGGTCCATTGCTAGCAACACTCTCAGTGCCATTAATATTCTGTAAAAAGCTGAAAGTCCAATCAATTGATTTTTCTTTTAGTACTATTGATGCAGGGAGCAAAGTTAACCATCTTTTTTTTTCTTCAAAGGTGTTATGGGAGCTTTGATGTATGAAAGGATGAGAAACACTTGGATTTTGTGGCTCACTGAAACTTACTCATTACATTTTGACTGTATTTCAAAATCTGCCAGCTGTTTATCAATGTGTTACCTAAATGCATTTTTTTTTAAAAAAAGTAACCTCTTGTTCTATTCAGTGCGTACAGAGGTGTTTTTGCACAGCTCAGTGAAACCCATATGCATGCATTGTCAAATCAGGCTGAATCCCATGAAACCAAACCTGCTCACTACACCAGGATCATCAAGCCTTACCTTTTGTATATTTCCCTTTCAGCTGCCCTAATAGCATCATTGAGCTCATCCTGTCCAGGAGAGACAGCTCCTGCTCTCTTGACCTTATTCTAACTAAACTGGTGATCACCTAATTACCCTTCAAGGTTGGTATTATAAATAGTTTCCTCCCATCAGATTCTATCCATCACTTTCCAATTTACTATGAACAGGCCCTTCTCAAAAATCTTAGCCCCTCCCAGTAAAGTAACAAGCCAACCCCCAACCCCCACCTTTATCTCCAAAGTCCTTGCTGTTGGGCCAGGTTGGACAAAGTCAAAAGTCACTTTACACCACATTATAGTCCAACAGGGTTATTTTAAATTACTACAAGCTTTCAGAACACTGCTCCTTCAGGTGAAGTGAAGCAGCATTCTGAAAGCTTGTGATTAAAATAAACCTGTTGGACTATAACATGTCGTTGTGTGACTTCGGGCTTTGTCCAAAGTCCTTAAGTGTGGTGTCATCTCTCAAATCTGAACCCATCTTTTCTAGAACTCCATGTTTTGAACTTTTCATTTTGGGCTTCCATCCCAACGAGCAGTACCAAAAGACCCCGAACAAATTGAGATCCTGCAGCTGATAGTCAGGAGTTCCCTTCCTCAACCAGTCAGCTTCTGCACCTCTGTTTCTGCATTTAAGTCCATCATAAAATTCACTTCGTGATCAAAATGTCTTCTTCTTTGGTTCAGTTGTGATTTTTGTTTGTTATGCTTTTCTATGATATTTTGGATTTTTTTTTCAATGTTAAAGATTTATGTCATTGCAAGTTGTTGCTTTGCTAGAATCTATCATTTAATTAAGCTCATTTAGATAATTGTAACTGTGCAAGAGCTCGCTTTTAAGCTTGAAGAGGTAGTAAAAGATTTATGAACCATGTCTTTTTCAGGAAAGTATCTTGGAGCTTTCTCAATATGGGGTGGTTGGAAGTAACTGCCATATTATTTCTTCTAACTGCAAATATATGTGTTATCAAGTCTCAACCAAGTGGTATGTAAACAGTCGAATATATATTTATAAACACATTTTATTTTTGTTATTTTCCATTTAATGAACAGTGTACATTTAGTTTTGACAGATGTATTTATTTTAACTCTGTGGTGAACGATCCAAAAAGCATGCAATCATGTTTATTGAATGAGACCTGTGATACTGAGGTAGTGTAACATTACTAGGTATTGCACAAGCAAACATCTTCATGAAATAAAAGCTTTCTTGCTTTGTTTATGTAACTAAGTGGAGAAGAGCTAGAGTAGGGCAGGGAATTGGTGTGTTAAAGAATCAATTGTTCACTTAGAACTCTTGAATTAAGTGGAAGCAACAGCTGTCAAGCAGCAAAGAAATGGGAACAGGAAAAGCTTCCACATTTACTCATTTAGTAGATTATTAAGGAACTTCCTTTGCACAGTAAATGTAAGGTAATATAGTTCTTATTTTGCATACTTCATTTTTTAGGGTTTAAATATTTAAAAACTTCAATACTTCTCCTATGTCTAGGCTTCTTCATACTGATTTCTGGAAGACAGTGACTATTGAGGTTATACTGCAGCAGAACACCCCACATTGATCCCAAAGAGAATGTTGCCCTAAGGTGTTGTGGTATTATGATAGTCAGTTGGCTGGATGGTGGGTTTACAATGCAATATAACCAGCAACATTATGGGTTCAATTCCTGTACCAGCAGAAATTACCATGAAAGACTGTCCTTCTCCAGCTCTCCCCTTACCTATGGTATGGTGACCCTTTGGTTTTACTACTCATCAGATATCTCTCACTCTGTAGTGAGAGAACAGTTGTATGATCTGATAAAGTTATAGTGACTTCTCCTTTACAGTGATAGTGTCTCTAAACATGTGCCAGAAAATCAAGATTCAAGCCCCACTTTGAGATATGATATCAATTGACGTAAGTCATGACATATCTGAACAACTCGATACAAGTAATGGAGTCTGGTAGTGCTGTGTCAGTGTGCCTAATTCTGGGCCTCAGGTCTGAATTCAAGTCCCACCTGTCCTGAAGGTGCATCAGTACAGGTTTGAGCAGGTTGATTTAAAAATAGAGTCCCTCATGGAATCCCGACAGTGTGGAAACAAACCATTTGGCCCAACAAGTCCACACCAACCCTCCAAAAAGTAGCCCACCCAGACCCATTCCCTTACCACTCTAATGCCATAACTAATGTGCCTAGATGACACATTTCCCCTGACTAATGCACCAAGCCTACACATCCCTGAACACTATGCATGGCCAATTCACCTGACCTGCACATCTTTGGACTGTGGGAGGAAACCGGAGCACCCGAAGAAAATCCACGCAGACGTGGGAAAAATGTGCAAACTCCACACAGATACTTGCCCAAGGCCAAAATCATCCCGGTGGAATGGTGGCTCAGTGGTTAGCACGGCTGCTTCATAGTACCGGGGACCCAGGTTCGATTCCAGCCTCGGACAACTGCCTGTATGGAGTTTACTCATTCTCTCTGTGACAGTGGGTTTCCTCCCCCTGTCCAAAGACGTGCAGGTTAGGTGAATTGGCCATGCTAAATTGCCCATAGTGTTCAGGGATTTGTAGGTTAGATGTGTTAGTCAGGAGTAAATGAAGAGTAATGGGGTAGGGGAATGATCTGGGTGGGTTACTCTTCAGAGGGTTGCTGTGGACTTGTTGGGCCAAATGGCCTATTTCCACACTGTAGAGATTCTGTGATTTTAACTCTATGATCATATTAAATCTCTGATTTGTTTCTTCCAAAAACTAAGAAAGTAAATCGTCAGGAAATCTTCCTTTGCAATCTTATGTGTGTAACAATTTCCTTTCCAGTTTTTGCTTTGCATTAAAATATCTTGTTCTTCTGTCCTATTTATGTGAGAATGAAAGGTTTGTAATTACATAGATCCTTTCAGAAACTGACGATATCCAAAATGCCTCTCTGTGCCTCAGTCAGTCATTTTGAAAGTCAGTCAGTGATTACTGTTGCTAAGGGATTGCTGAGGATAATTTTCAATTTGATAATTGAGCAGTCCCCTGGCACAAATTTGAAAATGTCTCTCATGATGTTTAAATTATTGCATTTGTTGTGCATAGTTCAGTGATGCAGTTAGCAACACAGTAATGTTAATAATTGGCTCTGTTGGTTCGAATTAATCTTTTTGATCTTAGCTGTTTTAACAACTAGGGAAGATGTTGCAAAGCCAAATGATTAAGAAGTCACAATGCAGCCAATACAAAGTTCACTGTGGCTGAAACCTTCCCAGTGCCTTCAATCAACAATGGTGTTATCATTTTGGGAGTTGAAGTTTCCTGAAATGTCTTCCAATGCAATTACATAGTTTAAAGTGCAATTCATGGGGAAGGTACATTTTGTAAAGTACAAATCTTTGAAAGTTGCCACCCAGGTAAATAGTGCGGTGAAGAAGGCATATGGCGTACTGGCTTTTATTGGTAGAGGAATTGAGTTCCGGAGTACTGAGGTCATGTTGCAGTTGTATAAGACTCTGGTGCGGCCACATCTGGAGTATTGTGTCAGTTTTGGTCGCCATACTATAGGAAGGATGTGGAGGCACTGGAACGGGTGCAGAGGAGGTTTACCAGGATGTTGCCTGGTATGGTAGAAAGATCGTATGAGGAAAGGCTGAGGCACTTGGGGTTGTTTTCATTGGAGAAAAGAAGGTTTAGGGGTGACTTGATAGAGGTGTATAAGATGATTAGGGGTTTAGATAGGGTCGACAGTGAGAATCTTTTTCCACGTATGGAGTCAGCTATTACAAGGGGGCATAGCTTTAAATTAAGGGGGGGTAGGTATAGGACAGATGTTAGGGGTAGATTCTTTACTCAGCGAGTCGTGAGTTCATGGAATGCCCTGCCAGTAGCAGTGGTGGACTCTCCCTCATTATGGGCATTTAAGTGGGCATTGGATAGGCATATGGAGGATAGAGGGCTAGTGTAGGTTAGGTGGGCTTGGATCAGCGCAACATCGAGGGCCCAAGGGCCTGTACTGCGCTGTATTCTTCTATGTTCTATGTTCTATGTCTCTTTTTCTTTCCGCAAGAGACATCACATCTACAGAGAAGTACGGTCTTCATGTGTGGTCAACATATGCGGACTGCTTGCCATTTTCTGAATTACACTTACAACTGTTTCACATTGAGGACCCCTTTTCATCTGGCTTTCTTTTCCATCATGGAAAAATGTGACTTCCTCTGATTTGTTTTTCTTTTTCCTTTCTTACGAAGTGATATTGGGAACTTGGCTATGGAAGCATTGAGTTCTTTCTCTCCAACCCCTCTCTCAACCCCTTCATTGTATCTAAGCTTACAGACTGCTTGTCTGCCATCCAGTACTGGATGACCAGAAACTTTCTCCATTATAAATATTGGGAAGATTGAAATAGAAGAAAAAAAAACTGCAGATGCTGGAAATCTGAAACAGAAATTGCTGGAGAAACCCAGCAGGTTCTGGCAGCATCTGTGGAGAGAAAGCAGGATTGATGTTTTGTGTCTTTCTTCTGAGGTCTGCCTCTGACTAAACTTTTGATCATCTAATCTAATATCTCCTTATGGCTTGCTATTAAATTTTTTGTTTGAAAATGCTTCTGTGAATAGCCTTGGAAATTTTACTTTGTTAAAGATAGAGAGACTTCAAAATGTCTAACTGTGCCTCAATTCAATGCCCAAAAGTGTTGCATAGGTTTTTAGATTTTGGTGGGTTGGATTAGAATACAGTATTTATTAGCTTTACAGTAGTTCCCCACCCCGTACCCACTAGGGAATATGTTCTAAGACCTACCGCGGAAGCCCATAACCGCAGATAGGAGTGAACCCATTCATTTCAATGGGAAATTTACCTTCCCAGCAGTCCCCTGGTCCCTGGTTCCAGAGGGTTCCCTATAATATGTTCAGGCCGCTGTAAACCACAGGTAACTGAAACTACGGAAAATGATTTCATGGATATGGGGGTCGCCCTGTACAGACAGTTCCCGAGTTGAATGGGTTCCATTCTTGAGTACTTCCTAAGTTGATTTGTACACCAGTCAGAGCACAGTACACTACAATATGAAATCATTGTTTGTAAATACAAGCAAACATTTGCATGTTGGATCTTTTAAAATTAATCTAAATGCACACTTGTATGGTTTGTAAGTTGGATGTTTGTAAATCAGGGACTGCTTGTATTTTCTCCCATGCAAGCATTCCAATAGGCAATTTAGCTCTTTGAGTCTGCTGTGCTCTTCAGTGCCATTGTGGATGGTTTGATTATGATTACAGTACCAATTCCTTTCTCTTTGTACAAAATTTAGTTATTTGATTCTTCAAACTGATCAATTTCATACTTTTGAAAATGTTAGAACACATGATAGAAATTGCTAATCACAAGAAAGATTGTATCTTGAATATTTATGGTCTTTGTGTTGTGTAGTTACACAGGTCAATTGATTAGCAATTTGTTGTAGAGGCAGAGAGAGTGAGGAAGCTAGGTTGAGGCAGGAAACATGAATTTGCCAACCAGACTTGATCTTCTGTCCATTTCCTGATTGCAATTAGGCAGATTGAGAGGCTGAGGGAAGCCATCAATTTTGGCTTTCTTCGGAAAGAGGAGGGGAAGGAGGGAGGGTGGGATTTGCTCTCTAGGGAACACTGGAATGTTTGCATGCAGAAAATCAGAAAGTGGTAGTGGTGGAGACCAGAAGCCTTGTACTTAATGGCGGTGAAGATGATTGAAAGGTTAACAGAATGTTGTTTGAACAAACTACATACTGATAATTTAACAAGTAATGTATTGTAAAACTCAATCACTATACAATGCTGATAATGAGGAGCAGACGTTTTGCTATTGGACATGAAAGTAGACTGAATTTTAGTTGCTGCTGCACTTTAAGACCCATTGGAAGTTCTGACCTGTGCACATATGCTGTAGTTTGCTCACGATATTTAACCCTCTGATGATCTGCTTTGTGCTACCCAGTATTAATGGAAGTCTCTTAGCGCATGGCTAGCCCAAATGTACGTACCCAAATACATACCCTGGAAATGTTAGATAGTTTAATATTTGGCATAACCCACTGATGTTAAGAGCTATTACAACCAAGTCTGAAGAGGTGAGTAAATTAATATCCTCTCACTCTTGAGGTTGGCACAGCCGAGTTTGAATTTTTGAACAAATGTATTTTTTTTTCACAATTGACCATGCACTTGAACAAAAAGAAAACAAGCAAGTGCATGGTCAATTGGGGGAAAAAAATACATTTGTTCAAAAATTCAAACTCGGCTGTGCCAACCTCAAGAGTGAGAGGATACTAATTTACTCACCTCTTCAGACTTGGTTGTAATAGCTCTTAACATCAGTGGGTTATAAGTGGCAGACTGATCTCCTTGCATTAACCAAAATTAAAGAGTTAATTTATTTGTAAATTCTTTGGTAACAAAGGCTGAAGTTAGACCTAGTACAGAATAAATCCAAATGATGTGACATATATGCAAAAAAAACAACAAAACAGAGGGTGAGAAGGTTGAATTGAATAATGAAAAGCATTTCCAAAGAAGAGAGAGAGAGAGAGACTTCCGTCTTGATGTTTGGGGATATTTCTGGATGTTACACTGTGTTACTGCATTGTCTCTTTTCTGTTCCAGAATTCCCAGCTGTATCATAGTGGTTGAGATATATGAATCCTTGTTGCCTCACAGTGAGGAAAATCCCATTTCTTTCACAAAGAGTTCTGATTGCCCATTGTCACGAAACCTTTAAATCTGTGTGTTTAAATCTTTCTGTACAGATGAGTTTTAAGTTATTGTAACTGTAATCAAGATATCTCACTCCACATTTTGAAGATCCACTGTGAGCTACACATACCAGGGGATGAATGTTAAAATTCATGCATTTCATCCATTGGATAGCCCTTTCAAGATTAGACAGCTGAGCTATGTTAGTTTGATGTTCATTTCTAAATTTCTGCAAGTTTGGCATGTCTGATCTGATAACCCTCAACTCAACTTTCTTTCCTATTCCCTACCACTCTTGATTCTCTTACTGATTAAAAAAAAAAGCCTACAAGCCTAGCTTGACTCATCTTGCCACATAAGACACCCTAATAACTCTAGTGGCCAAGCAAACTGTTCCTGAACAACTTCAATTGCACAGTATTCCAGATGTGGTTTCACCAGGACCCAATGTAAAGGAAGCATAATTCCCTAATTCAATATACAATTATCCTTGCAATAAGAATGACATTCTATTTGATTTCCGGATTACTAGCTGTTCTAGATTATTAATCTTTTGTGATTTCATGCAACAACCTCCCCCTCCCCCCAACACCCCCCACCCTATGTTGAGATTGTAACGAGGTCAGCCAAGTGGACCTCCATAGAATGAGTTCCCAGATTGGGGCTGTTAACCTTGGTCCAATCAGGGAGCTGTGGTCGACAAATATATAAAAGGAGTTTCCAAGATTCTGTTCACTCTGAGAGCTTCCTTTTGAGAAAGCCAGACTAGTGTCAAGTACGATGCACGTGTAAATAAAGGGTGACTTGGTGATTGGATACTGGCCTCTGTGGAATTATTTTGATGAGAAAAATGTACGGTCCTGAAGAAATTCGTTTGTAGCAGTTGGGATAAGAAGTTTTGGGATCATGCTGTTATTTGGGAAGCTTGACTTGTTCAATCCTGCCATCAAAGACGGGCCCAATAGATGGAAAGAATGCTGTACTTTTTCCTGACAAATGACATTGGGGCAAAATAAAAGCAATGAGTAATTCTCCTGACAACTTGTGAACCTGCAGTTTTTTCAGTTATGAGGAGCCTAACATTTCCTGAGGCACCAGATACTAAAACATTTTCAGAGTTGACAGATTTAGTTAAGGAATAATACAACCCCAAGCCTATTCTACTTTCGAGATGATATTGTTTTTTTTCCTGGCAATTTGAGAACCAAGGGAAAATGTGGCAAATGGAGCATATGAGGTACAGGGTGGGAAAAGATACCTTCGCCAGTCTGACTGAGCTTGGGAAGCACCACTTGAATGAAGGCAATTGCATATCTTCACTCAGGACATATCCTGGACAGAGGGACTCGAGGTCAGCCCATGGCAAAACCCCAAAACAAAGACAAGCCTCAGCCAAATGGTTAACACATCCCTCAGGATCTAGGATGACAAGCCATTGTAGTTGCTGCTGCTATGTGGACTCCAGAGAGCAAAAGGGTCCCATTAAGCCTGAGTTGAGTAAAATAACTCATAAGCCAGTGTCCAGGAGAGTGCGTACCCTGGAAAGATGACCTACATCTGGCTTATAACAGTTTGAGTAAATGGTAATCTAGTTCTAATGGAGGTTGATTCTGGTGAGGTTTATACAGTGATTGCTGAACCAATTTTGAACAAAATTCCTCTGGACTCCAACCCTTACGTTTGCTGCTAGACTGGGAGTCTGTTGTGGGGAATGATTCCAGTCTTACATGAGAAGCAGCTGCTTGCCTTGCCACTGATGGGGTGAAATTGGTTGAGCAAGATTCACCTGGATTGGCTCAACGTTTTTTTATTAGAAAATAGCTGCCAGAGTGAAGTTCAGATTAAATACCTGGAGGTTTTTTGGAAGGTCTAGAGTTCATCAGAGGAGCTAAGGCCACCTTACATGCTGACCAGGAGCAATTCTATGATTTTGCAAGGCCCACCCACTGCTATTTGCCTTATGGGCAAAAGTAGATGCAGAAATCAGGAGGCTCGAAAGAGATGGAATCACAACCAGAATTGTAACCTTTCTTGTCTGGGTGAGACCAGATCACAATAGATGATAGCATATTGCTTTGGGGAATTGGAGTGACTGGCCTGAACAGAGGTTACTGCCAGATACGGGCTGGGTCATCCACAGGTTCCCGAAATGAAGGTGTTGGTTAGAAGTTATGTCTGGTGCCCAGTGTTGGATGGAGACAAAGCCACGTAGATGGGCCAGTGCTCAGAGTGCCAGCAAGGGCAAACATTACCACCAGCAGCTCCCCTACATTTGTGGGAATGGCCGGGTAACTGAGTTCAAGGTTTACATGTCGACTGTTCCAGCCCTTTCACGGGTTCAACATATCTAGTGATTGTGGATGCCAACTCAAAAATGGTCAGATGTGCATAGTTTATTTGTCAAATATGGGGATGATGATAGAAAAGCTGCAAGCATCTTTTGCAATACATGGGCTCCTGGAAGTGTTGGTCACAGACAATGGACCATCATTTAACAGCAGGGAATTTGAGTATTTCCTAAATTCAAAGGCATTTGGTATATAAGGACAGCTGTGTTACCATTCATCATCCAATGGTTTGGTGGAAAGAGCAGACCAAACCTTAATGGGAGGCTTAAAGAAACAGCCAACAGTTTCACTCAGTAACAACTATCCTGGTTCCTATTTGATTATCAGACCACAGGGATAGCTTGGGCAGAGTTGCTCATGAGGAGAATATTCCAAACCAGGTAAAATCTGATTTTTCTGAACCCAGAGTGTCAAGGGTGAAATGGTATCAGGAACATCAGTCCTGGACACAATACTCCTGTAAGTGAGAGAGACAGCTTATTTCAGGAGATGAAGTTTGGTGCTGAAACCACGGAAGTGCCCCTGCAAGGGTTAAGAGACATGGCTGACTTGAGATCAGGCCTCATGACATGCCATGTTCAGGTAGGAGAGACAGTCCTGAAGAAGCACATGGACCACACGAAAGCTGCAGACCCGCAGACGGGGCAGGAGTGAAACATACCCGGTCCCTCAGAACAGCCAGCATTGGCTGTCAGAACCTGCAGGTTCGCTCTCTCTCTCCATCTGGCAGTGAAGAAGCCATGGAGTCTGAGATGGACATGGCAGATTTCACAGCCTCAATGCCTTTCCAGCTTGAAGAAGAAGAGGATTCTCTTCTGGAACTCTCTGGGTGGAAGAGGTGGGCTGTAGTCCAGGACAAGCTGCTTGAATCTGATGCTGAATTGGAGGAATGGATCTGGTGTGAAAATGCCCCAGGAAACTCTACAAGAAAAAGAGCTGTCCCATGTCCCTGGATTTAGAGGGGGAGAGTTTCAGTGATTGGAATGAGGAAGGCTAGATGTACCTTTTAAGAATATGAGTTCTAGGTTCTGTTAACCTGGCCCTAACACGGAGCCCTGGCTGACATATAAACAGGAGTGTCAGAGGTTCTGTTCACTCTGAGACCTTGCTCTGAGGAAGCTGGACTAGTGTCAAGTACTATGCCATTGCAAATAAAGGGTGACTTGGTAACGGAATACCAGCCTCTGTGGAGTTATTTCACTGTCCTTTATGTTTTAAGGGTAGGGGTGATATCCTGTAGTCAACAAGGTCAGTCCACAATAAAATATCTTTTTCCAGCCATTGACAGGCTTGGGGCTACATCCATTGTTACTAGGTGCAGAACAGCATGGTCTGTGAACACATTTAAGCCAATTACACCACCATACATTCTCCTTTGTGCCTTTTTATCAGCACACCAGAAGTTGCTTTCTCACAGAACATTGTTGGTTTCCCCACTTGCAATGACAGTGAGCACCCAGTGTCTCAAACAATGCTATTTCTCTTTGTGTGACCTGTCAATTGTCACCATTTCTTTGAAAACAAACTCCTGAGCAAGCTATCCCATCATGCTTCAGCAGATACAAAAGCTACCGTTATAGGCTTGGATTTTCTGTGGAATGGCTAAGCCAATTTTCTTTTAAATGGCCTGTTTTTCCACTGGAGGCAATTGTTTCCCATGATTCCCATCTGGATCCCTTTTAAGAGTTAAATAGAGTTCTGGTTTCTCTGACTGGCTCCACTTTTCCCTTCAGTCTGTCTCATGGGGTACTTGCCTTTCACGAATCATCTCTGTTCTGTGAAAGTTTCCAGGCTTCAGGCTACCAGAGTTTATGTCGAGAGTGTGGGGAGATCACAGTCGAGTCCTTACTTTCTCCTATCAGAGTTTATGTGTCTATGTTAAGTTACATTCACCAACCGTGGTCACTACCTGCCTGGTTTTCTGTTCAATTACATGAAGTTTGATAAAGGGAAGGAATTTTTTTTTTGAATTCTTTGAGGAGAATAATTTCTCAGAGTTTCCTGCAACAGTCAGGGAGAGGATGAATAAGTTGGAGCTGTTTTCCCTGGAGCATCAGAGGCTGAGGGGTGAGCTTATAGAGGTTTATAAAATCACGAGGGGCATGGATAGGATAAGTAGACAACGTTTTAAGGAGAGAGGGGAAAGACTTAAAAGGGGCAACTTATTCACGCAGAGGGTGGTACGTTTATGGAATGAGCTGCCAGAAGAAGTGGTGGTAGCTGGTACAATTGCAACATTTAAAAGGCATCCGGATGGATATACGAATAGGAAATGTTTAGAGGGTTATGGGCCAAGTGCTGGCAAATGGGACTAGGTTATGTTAAGATATCTGGTCGGCATGGGCAAGTTGGACCAAAGGATCTATTTCCATGGTGTGCACCTCTACGACTTAAGTGACCTTGGTTTGAAGCACTTGAAGCCAATAATCAAAGACCGCTGCTTAAGCTGTTCAAAATCAATCGACGTTTGATAGGGCATTTGTTAGGGCATGGGATATCTGATCACATGCCTCTGGTACCAGTTTGCATGCACTTAAAATAACATTTCTTGCTATCTTTGTAATTTCAGCAGGTAACCGGGATCAATCTTTATGACCTTTGTTTCAGCAAGACTCATCTGCCTTCTGGCCACTGCCTTTCCAAACTTTCAAAAGAAATTAAGAAAGCCTGTACTTCTTCCTCATCAACTTTAGAGACTAAATGGGTAACCATGAATAACCTAGCACTCATTGTTAAGCTAAAGGTAGTCCCCTCACCATGGTTACGTGCCAGTGAAATTGTGCCTGTGCGATTCAAACACCTCCAATTCCATTTGCTGCCGTTCCTTTTGGAACACTTGCATTCTGTCTCTTCCTGCCTTTTGCTGTCTCCCTCTCATTCCTGGAATTTTCTTTCTTCTTTATTTCTGTTGGAATCCAAGTTAATCTCTGGGCTCCAATTTTTCTTTCTCTAAGTCTAGCTTGCATTCCACTTTCTTCAGATGCTAAATCAAATTGGCTACAAAGTTTAAAAATTTCAGTTTGCCTTGTAATTGGCCAGAATTTTAACTCCTGCTGGCTAACAGCATTCTTTGAGTATTCAAGGGATAGAGACCTTAAGGTATCCAAAGTTACCCTTACTCTTGTTTAAAAATGCATCAGCTTTGAACAGTCGATATTTAGCTCTTTAGTATCCTGTCACCGCATAACATAAGAAACCTGTTTGTTTTAAGATTGTCTGTCTGGTGATTAATTTAGTTCCCATTTCCAATTGCACTCATTTGTAGATTCCAATTCCATCTATAATCTCCCAAATATCTGTTATCACCAGGTCCAGAGGAGCAGATAAGTTCCTCACTTCTCATTCTGGAGTTTGGTTTTACAGAGTTTTAAATTTTAAGTGTATGTGTTTATTTTCTTCCCACAAGATAAAGATTAATAAACTGAGTTTTGTGTCAACATGAAGCAGGATCTCTACCGTCTTCCACACAATTGGCACTGCCCCCAGTCACACCCAGCTACCTCCACACCCTTCCTGACCCAACAAGGGCCCCCACATCACCTAATCCTAAAGTGATGCAACTCCACCAGCTCCCCAACCTGACCTGACTATCCCCAGATGATAACCTCTGAAGCGTCTTACTAATGTGTCTAGCCAGACTTCACTTTCTTCCCAACCAGTCCTGTCATCCAACTAACTACCTTCTCCCTTACCTGATCCCCATTTTGCCCCTTGACCTGATTTATCCCTTTAACCCACATTTCCTGATCTGGGTCTGTGTGTTAAATACCCACCACCCCAACATTCAAAGACATTTTTGACAGGTACACTGCAACCTGCTGATGTGCAAAACTCTACCTTCTGTCTGTCAGCTAAACATATAAAATGCAACAGAGCTTTCAGTATTCCTGTCTTTTGACTTTTTTTTGTTTAGTATGAATTTACTGGATTGAATTTCCAAAATCATTTTAAGGAAAAGCCTTGTAAGTATTCAAAACAGGAGATTTCATTTTATGTGTCCGGCTGTTTTCAAACTAAAACTTGGAAAGGGCCATGTGTTAAAGCAGCATGAATTGGGATGGACATAATTGAAACTTTGGGGCCAGATGAGATACATCTAAAGGTATTAAAGAAAGCGAGGGTGAAAATTGAATGGGCATTGGTCACATTCTCTCAATCCTCCCTAGACTCCGGGTGGACTGGAGAATTGCAGACATTATTCTCACTTTCAAAAAAACTGTAAGGATAAGCCCAACAATTATTGGTCAGTCAGTTTAATTCAGTGGTGAGGAAGCTTCTGGGAAATATTATTTGGAGTAGAATTAGGAGTCACATGGACAAAGATGGAATGTTTAGAAACAGTCAACATGGACTGTAATGGGGAACTCAACGGCTTTGCAAATTAAAAATAGGGTTTCTAATTTTGGTGCCTTTCACTGGAAACACTTGGTTTAAAAAGAAAGCAATAACTTTTGTGATATTCAGGTTAAACCTTTCATTTGAAAGCAAGCATCAGAATTCTGTTTCCCTTTGCATTAACTCTTTCTTTACCATTTTAAATTGGCAGCTTCTGAATCTTATTCAGATGTGGTATTTCTGGTTGATGGATCTCGACATGTGGGACGAGGAAGATTCCATTACATACGGAACTTTATCACAAAGGTTGTTCAACAATTAAATGTTGCGGGAAATAAATACAGGATTGGACTCGCTCAGTTCAGTGGTGATGCACGAACAGAATTCTTACTGAAGAGATATCAGACAAAACAGGAGGTGTTGGATCACTTACGAACGACTTATAAATTCAAGGGTGGATCAGTATTGAAAACAGGACGTGCCATTCAACACATAGACAGAGTGTTCTTCACAGAATCTGCTGGAAGCCGAAAGAATGCAGGAATTCCTCAGTTTGCGATAATAATTACTGCTGCGTCTTCCGACGATGATGTTGAAGCAGCTGCCAAAGCTTTGAAAAAGACTGGTGTGAAAGTTATTTCCATTGGTATAGGGACAGAAGAGCGAGAGGATCTAGGAGAAATGGCCTATATAAAAAACAACGTATTTATGATGCAAGTTAACAACTTTAATGAACTCGTGCAGTCTGCCACTGGACTGTCCACTACCATCAAAACAATGACACAGAAAGCATTTGTACATGAAGAACTCAAAGCCCCGGCAGGTAATGTTCATTTTCTTTTTCAGATCAGAATTTATTCTGGAAGGCAGAAATGCTTTTATTTTGATTTTGTCTAATTGTGAAGGGCATTCTAATTCACTGAGATGGGAAGTCCCACTATCCATGGTTAACTAAAACAAAAGATAGTATCAGACTCAGAGAAAAAGCATGGAATTTCACAAAGATGCTGAAAGGTGAGCTGACTGGATACAATATAAAACAAAGCAAAGAATGAAATAAAAAAATTAAGGAGGAATACATTAGAGTATGAGTGGCAACAAGTTAATAATATAAAAACAAATATTACGCTTTTCTGTGGGAACTTAGGAAGTGTAGGTAATTGCCAGTCAGTAGAGGAGCTCCTGAAAATGCTGGTGCTATGGGTGGAATTGGAAGCTTGTTGGAGGTTGGGTGCAAGTGTACATTGCAACTAAGTACAGTGAAGAAGTGATATGTGCTGATCAGTATTGTTCTGATAGCATTGTTTTATTTTCCCAACCTCACAAATCTATGAGCTGCAGCTGAACACCTTTTTTGCTTCCAGCACTCACGTTTGGAATTCAAGAGACCTAAAGCAAAACTCTTGTCAAGTCCCCGAAGAATTTTGTGTGTTTCAAAGGGACCACCTCTCATTCATCTACACCCCAGGGAACAAAGGCCTGATCTATTCAATCTCTCCTCACTTGCAATTTCTTCATCCCAGCAACTAGTTCAATGTTTTTTTTTGTTGGATTTCCCTTTTGCAAGTATGACTTTCTTTAGGCACGAAGACCAACGTGGCACACAGTACTCCAGATGTGGATTTACTAATGCCCTGTATAACTTTAGTAAGATCTCTTTACCTTTGAAGTCCAATCATTTCCTAACAAAAGTTAATGTGGGAAATGGGAGGAGGAGTCAGTGTTAAGCGCCTCAAGCCTGTCCACCATCCACTGAAGTCATGACTGATCGTCACCCTCAACACTATTTTCCTGCATTCTCCCATATCTCTTGATTTTTAAAAATATGCAGAAAACTACCAACCTTAATCATGCTTAATGTTTGAGTCTCCATATCCTGCTCGGCAGAGAGTTCCAAACAGCCAATAGCCTCTGAATGAAGAGATTCCTGCTCCTTTCAGTTCTGTTTTGGCTGAGATTCCTAGACCTTTTACCCAGGGGGAGCATCCACTCTGCAGCTGCCCTTCTGAGCTCTGGAAGCATTTTGAAAATTTGAATGAGACTACCTCTCATTCTTTGAAACGCCAGAGAATATGACCAAATCTATTTAATCTTTCTGTGTAGAACATTATCTCCAACATAGAAAAGTGAACATTTATTGCACGATTTTTATGTTAAGAGTAAATTATAAATTTTTGTTGATAAAGAGATCAAAACTGCACTTGATACACTAGATATGATTGCACCAAGGCTTTAACAAATAGCAATAATGTATCTTAAATGCTATATCCAAATTCTCCAGTAATAAAGGTTCAACAAACAATTTCCATTCCTAATTACGAACTGGATGTACAAGTTCACTTTCTATGTTTAACATACTAGGACATCCAAGTACATCTGAATACCGTTCCAGCTCTATTTAAGGCCGGGATTTGCTTCTCAAATGACTGGGTTTAAGAACAGGAACATGCCCTCAGCTTTCACAAAATTTACCCGGACTGTGCTTTTACAATGTTTCCTTATTTATTTTCAGTGTGCCAAACTGCTTCAGTTGCTGATGTTGCTTTTCTGGTGGATGAATCAAGCAGTGTTGGGGAAGCAAACTTTGAATTGATCCGCAATTTTCTCCATAATTTTATCAAGGTACTTGATATTGGTTCAGAAAAGGTGCGAGTTGGTTTGGTTCAGTACAGCAATACCCCAACAGCATACGTTCACTTCAAGACACATCAAGACAAGGAAGAAATTCTCAAGCACATTGCAAATACGCCTTACAGGGGTGGATCTGCAAACATGGGAGCTGCTGTTAGCTTCCTCAAAGACAATTACTTTCAGCCACGTGCTAGCGGCAGAAAAACACCAGGGATTCCTCAAATTGTGATTGTGATTACCAATGGAAACTCCAATGATGATGTCAAGAGTTCAGCTGCTGCCCTGCGACGTCTTGGTGTTACTGTATATGCTTTGGGAACTAAAAGTACTAGTTTCAATCAGCTGGCAGAAATTGCCTCATATCCTCCAGAAAGTTTTGTCTCTCACCTAGAAAATTTTGAAAATTTGACATTGATTCAAAAAATTCTCCAGAAGAAAATTTGTGTTGAGATTGTCAAAACTACTGAAGTAGCGCCTGAAAAACTATTTCAACTTTACCAAGGTAAGAAGAATTAGTTTTCGGAATTCCGAGTAGACAGTGTTTTTAAATGGACAAGCATATTTTTAGTTGATTTTCAAAAGAATTTAGTGATGCTCTATGTATTAAACACAACTATTTATGGAATATTAATGAACTTTTGGGATTAAATAAGAAACTGTATTCAGTTAAAAAGCATCAGAGTGAAAGATTGATTCCAAACATGGAATCGCAGAAGTGTTACGGGATAAAAGGAGGCCATTCAGTCAATTCTGTTTGCAACATCTTGTTAAGTGAGCATTATTACCGAATGTTAAGCTCCTGCCTTTTCCTCATACTCTTCAATTGTTTACTATAACTGAGGGCTACAATGTCACCAGAAGTTAGCCTAAATAATGTTTGTACTTTTTTAGGCCTACTGTTTCTGCAACCCTTCTGTCAGAGTTGTGAGTTATTGGAAGAACTCCCTTTTGAAACTAGACCTGATAAGTTATGTGCTAGAGAACATTGATGCTGGAGAGGAGTAGCCAGTAGCCTGCTGTTGGGATCACTGCTACTGTTAAGTTGCATAAATGAGCAGGGTGTAGAAATTCCATGCGGAGTCTTCAAATTTGCAAATGGCATCAAAGTAGCAGTCAAAGAGTCCTGAAGAAGGGTTCCATCTGAAACGTCAACTTCTCCACCTCCTGATGCTGCCTGGCTTGCTGTGTTCTTCCAGCTTCCTGCCTGTCCACATCAAAGTAGCAGTAACAAAGCAGTTAATTTGGGGAATGGCCCAGTTAAAGTGTAATATTGTGGAGTGATATGAAATGATATTTAATTTAGAATTTAAAGTATTTTACACCTGTATTGAAGTAGGCAGCAAAAAAACTTAAGAGTGGTTTTGAAATAGCTTAGTAAAGCTAATAAAAAGGAGACTTGGACTTGATGCTGACCATATGTAACCATGCAGAAATCAAACCAGATCAATAAATGTAATAATGTGCTGAATTGCGTGAGTTAAACTTGCAGAATAATAGCCAGAGGTAGTTATAATAATCCAACTTAAAAGCACTCGATACCTTGAATGAGGTGATCAGCCTTGGTCATAGAGGCACATGGAAGATGTTCATGAACAGGAAGTTTTGCAGAGAAGAGGTAATCCCTAGATTATGAAGGAAGTTTGGAAATATTTCTTTCAGGCTAGAAAGGAGGTGTCTGAGAGGTGATCATAGGTTAAAATACTTGGTTCGGATTTCCATCAGTTGCTTTTTATTTTCTCCTCAGGTTGCAAGGATACTGAAGAAGCTGACATCTATTTCCTGATTGATGGATCAGGTAATCTAAATTCTGATGATTTCAAAGACATAAAAGATTTCATGCTTGATATAGTCCGCATGTTCCGTATTGGCAAGGACAAAGTACGGGTTGGCGTTGTCCAATATGGATCTACCACACAGACAGAATTTGAGCTTGCCACATATATAAGGAAAGAACAGGTTGAAGAAGCAATTGGAAAAATCAGATTGATCGGAGGAAGTGTCTCCAAGTCAGGTCAAGCATTGGCACGTATGAAGGACCTCTTCAATGAAGCAGATAAAACTCGTAAAAATCGAGTACGCCGCTTCCTGATTGTTGTTACAGATGGAAAGTCACAAGATGATGTCTTAATGCCAGCTTCAGAACTAAGGCAAAGGGGAGTCGATGTTTATGCTGTTGGTGTGGCTAAAGCTGAACGTAATGAACTTCAACAGATTGGAGGTGCCCTGGAAAGAGTCTTTCACTCGGCAAACTATGATGCTTTGAAAGATATAAAACATCATGTTATACGGGATATGTGTGCAAAAGAAGGTAAGTGCGTATGATTCTACAAAGGATGAATAGGTGTAGGCTAAATGTATGGGGTGGTGACAAAGACTCCTTTAAGCCTGCTCTGCCATTTAATAAAATAATGGCTCATTTGATGTTATCCTCAATTCCACATGCCTGCATATCCCCAGTAATCTGACATCCTGTTTGTAATAACAAATCTGTCTACTTCTGCCTTAAAAAATATTTAAAGATTCTGTAAAGATTCTGAAAGTGCCTTTCAAGGAAGAGAATTCCAAAGACAAATTGTTACTGTTTTTGGTGAAGTGACAAAACGTGCAAAGATTTCTGTTTTAATACTGTCGAGGATATTGGAGACATGTAACGATTGGTTTTCCTTGGTTCCTGTCCCTAGGGGAAATGCATTTAAACAGCATTGAATTTACCTCAACCTGCATCTTTAATGCTGTTGATGGGAGGCCTTAGTTCAGGTCTAGAAAGCAAAATGTTCAACATGGAAATGAAATGCCATGATATTTTGATTCAACCGAAATGTGGTGACAACGAGGGCTGCTTGTGACTGAGAACCAGTTCAAACTAAAGAGCCCAGCAACCTTTTTGTTATACTTTACCCCAGAGATACCATAGACCTAAACTGGGAGTGAGGACCTAAAATCTGGAATTAGAATGTTGTCAGGAGTAATCATTTTATGCATGCCTTCGGCCCAACAAGTCCACACTGACCCACTGAAGCGCAACCCACCCCCCTCTGTTTACCCCTGCACCTAACACTACGGGCAATTTAGCGTGGCCAATTCACCTAACCTGCACATTTTTGAACTGTGGGAGGAAACCGGAGTATCCAGAGGTAACCCATGCAGAATGTGCAAACTCCACACAGTCAGTTGCCTAAGGCAGGAATTGAACCTGGGTCTCTGGCGCTATGAGGCAGCAGTGCTAACCACTGTGCCACCCTGCCGCCCACAAAGTAACATAACAACAAAATGGCTTCAGGCTGCAAATTAATACTATCTTGAAAATGGTTTCTCACCCTGCTAAAAGTTGCATTCCTGCCTTGCTGAGCTAACTGAATAAAAAATAAAGCAGACAATGGAGTCTTCACAGCATGGAATTAACTAAGCTTGGAGAGGGTGGATGCTAGGAAATTGTTTCTGTTAGGTGAGGAGACTAGAACCCGTGGACACAGCCTTAGAATTAGAGGGGGTAAATTCAGAACAGAAATGTGGAGACATTTCTTCAGCCAGAGAGTGGTGGGCCTGTGGAATTCATTGCCGCAGAGTGCAGTGGAGGCTGGGACGCTAAATGTCTTCAAGGCAGAGATTGATAAATTCTTGATGTCACAAGGAATTAAGGGCTACGGGGAGAATGCTGGTAAGTGGAGTTGAAATGCCCATCAGCCATAATTGAATGGTGGTGTGGACTCGATGGGCCTAATGGCCTTACTTCCGCTCCTATGTCTTATGGTCTTAAGCTAGATAGGACATTTCTAACTGTTTCAGTTAACTTTGAAATACAGGTGGAAAGAGATAAATGTGTAGTAAACAACTTTATTTTCCAGAAAATATCATTGGGTTAACCTGCTGTCCATTATGTCATTTTATTACATTTCATTGGCTTCATTCTGTAATTAACGGTGTAGTATTTCTTAAGAAACATATAAAAAATGCCTTTGTTCTAAGTTTGCACAGTTTTTCCAGGGAACACAGAAGCTTTTAACTTCTGTGTTGCAAGCTCCTGTGTTGCTGGACAAACTTGTGCTCGGCATCATAATAAACTGTGAAATCTTGCTGAAGCAGACCGTATTCCTGTTGATTATTTGACCAATCGTGGAACCGAGAGACCCCTCCCGGGGGTCAAGATCTTCAGGAGAATGGCAAGCCACAGCAACCTGTTTTTCTGAAGGATGAGGAATCCCATTCAGAAGCTGAGGTCCAAAACCTAGAAATATCTTATTTTGTCTCGTTTCCTGCTCAGTGATTATTGTGGAAGGTTGCCCAGGTCAGTCGTCTTCCTTCCAGTGAAACCTTTCCGACCCTGGGGTCAACATAAAAAGGATAGTAATCTTGTGAAGCAGACCACCGCCTCCTGTATCTGAGGAAAATTTCAAGATAAAGAATCAGAAAAGAAATCTGTAATAAGAATAGAAGGTGCTGGAAATGCTCAGCAGGTCTAGTAGCATCTGTGGAGAGAGACACGGAGCTATGGTGTTGAGATAAATATGATTACTGCTCAGTCACCTTTTTCATGAAAACGTTAACACACAGGAGCTGAGGGAATGGGATACACCAGTGCGTGGAAATCTGGCTGCACTGCTGCCAGTTTCAACAAAGATAAGACCTGCTGTGCAGCAACAAGGTCAGCAGTAACGTGAGCAAATGGTGACCTTTCCGACCACTTTTGAACAAAGTTTGTCGTTTTACATTAAGAACAGAGATCAGTGCAGCACAGGAACGGGCCCTTCAGCTCACAATGTTGTGCTGAACACAATGCCAAATTATACTCATCCCTTCTGCACGCACGAGGTGCATATCCCTCCATATCTTGCATATCTGTGTTCTCATCTGAAAGTCCCTGAAATGCCCCTATCGCATCTGCCTCTACCAACACCTCTGGCAGTACGTTCCAGACTCCTACCACACTCTGTGTAAAAAAACTTTCCCCTCACATTTCCTTTGAATGTTGCCCCTCTCACATAAAGGCATGCCCCCTAATATTGGACATTTCAACTTTGGGAAAAAGATTCTAAACATCAACCCTATCAAAGCATCTCATTATTTTATAGACTTCTTTTATGTCTCTCCACAGCCACTGCCGCTCCAGAGAAAACAACCCTGTTTTTTATAGCCTCCCCTTATAGCTCTTACCCTCTAATCCAGGCAGAATCCTGGTTAACCTCTTCTGCAGCCTCTCCAAAGCCTCCACATGCTTCCAGAAATGTGGTGACCAGAACTGAACACAATACTTTAGGTGTGGCTTAACCAAAGTCTTATAAAGCTGCAATATGATATCCTGACTCTTGTACTCAGTTCCCCGACCAATAAAAGCAAGCATGCTGTACATCTTCTTTACCACCCAAAGTACTTGCTTGGCCACTTTCAGGGAGCTATGGACTTAAACCTCAAGATCCATCTGTACATCAATGCTGTTCAGGGGTCTGCCATTAATTGTATATTTTTCCTTAACATTTTGATCTTCCAAAGTGTAGCACCTCACACTTACCTGGATCAAGCTCCACCTGCCATTTCTTTGCCCATACCTGCAACTGATCTATATCCGGCTGTATCTTTTGACAACCTTCTACACTATCCACAACTCCATCGATCTTTGTATCATCTACAAACTTACTAACCCCATCCGTTCACATTTTCATCCAAGTCATTTATATAAATCACAATGAGCAGAGGTCCCAGTATGCACCTGTGTGGAACACCACTAGACACGATCCTCTGCCTTCCACCATTACTCTCTGCCTTCTATGAGCAAGCCAATTCTGAATCCACGTGGCCAAGTCACCATGGATCCCATGCATCGTAATCTTCCGGATGAGCCTACCATGAGGTTCCTTGTCAAAAGCCTTACTAAAATCCATGTAAACAACACCCATATCCCCACCCCCATCAAGCACCTTTGTCACCGCCTAGAAAAATTCAATCAAGTCAGTAAGACATGGGAAGGTTGAGTAACTGAAAATAACTTGATGCCAAATGACAACATTGCAAACGTATTTTTGCTTTATTTTCCTCTAGCCTGCAGTAAATTGGAAGTGGCGGACATCATTTTTCTGATCGATGGTTCAAGAAGTATATGGATTGTAGACTTTAACAAAATGAAAAAGTTTATAGAAACCTTAATCAACTCAACTGAAGTTGGAGAGACCAGAGTCCAAGTTGGTTTGATACAGTTCAGCTCACAGACAAGGTTGGAATTCCAACTCGATCAATATCATGACAAAGCAGAGCTTCTGAAAGCTCTTCGCAACATTCAGCAGCTGGATGAACAGACACGTACAGGCCATGCATTGACCTATACAGCTGAATACTTTGATAGCTCAAAAGGGGGTCGCCCAAATGAGCGACAGTACCTTATTGTGATTACAGATGGAGAGGCGGAGGATCAGGTGTATGCACCTGCCAAAGCCATCAGGGACAAAGGGGTTACAATTTTTGCTATCGGAATCATCAACGCTAATAACACTCAGCTTGTGGAGATTGCAGGATCCCAAGATAAAGTTTATCATGTGGAAAACTTTGATGCCCTGAAAGACCTGGATAAATTGATATCATTCGAAGTGTGCAGTCCATTTGAAGGTGAGTTTCTGAAGCTTCCAAAATACTTTGAAAATTAGTAGAATGATTTCACAGCGGGAGAAACTTTTCAAATATGGGATGGTGGTGAAAGTCTCATTCACTGGTGTCAAATACTGGAAAGTCATGGGTGCTTTGTTGGTGAAGAAAATTTCTGCACTGTTTTGTCAGACAGCAGTGTCAGTCATTGAGGACAGACTCTGAAACCTTGGCTCAATGTGTCTCAAGTTGGAATTTTTACTGCTTTTTTCTCCTCCATTCCTTAAGATGGTCATATTTGTTGACTTATCATTCCTTTAGACCTCCTGCCCATCCAGTAAGTCACCCAAGCTTCCACTCTTCATAGGTGAGTGCTCACAGTTGGTCCTTATCCTGTTCTGGACCATTAACATTACATGCTGTCTTTGAAAAGGTTGAGGGTAAGGTAGCGATAATGTGGTGTGACTACATCAGTGGGAGAAAGCAAGGGAAGGAAATTAAAAATAAAAGCAAGTTACTGTGGATATGAGGTGTGGGATGTGTTAGGGTTAGGATTAGAAGGTAACACTGGCCGGATTAATCCTCTGCCTTACCTCCACAGACTGCTGCAGTCCTGCAGCTACATGGCTAACCTTTCATTGCTAATAAACTTACCAAGTGTCACTGATACAGTTCGTAAATCCCCCACCTTCCAGGAAAGATGTTGTGAAACTTGAAAGGGTTCAATAAAGATTTATAAGGATAATGCTGAGTTTGGAGGGTTTGAGTTTTAGAGAGAGGCTGAATAGGCTGGGGCTATTTTCACGGGAGCATCAGAGGCTGAGAATTGACATTATAGAGGTTTATAAAATCATGAGGGGCATGGATAGGATGAATAGACTAGGTCTTTTCCCTGGGGTGGTGGAGTCCAGAACTAGAGGGCATAGGTTTAGGGTGAGAGGGGAAAGATTTAAAAGGGAAACAGAGGGTGGTGCATGCTTGGAAAGAGCTGCGTGGAAGTGGTGGAGGCTAGTACAGTTGCAACATTTAAAAGCCATCTGGATGGGTGTATGAATAGGAAAGGTTTGGAAGGATAAGGGCCAAATGCTGGTAATTGAGACTTGATTAATTTTGGATATCTGGTTGGCATGGACCAGTTGGATTGAAGGCTCTGCTGTCCTTCTCTATGACTCTGCTTACGGGGTACACTGAATCAAACTTTCCCTATGCCATTCACTGGTGCCAGGCAATGTGTTAGAAATAATCAGGGCAGAAAGATCTTTTCCTCTAAAAATTGATTTTTAAGTTTATTTCCCTCATTATTAAATAAAATGAAAGGCAGTGTTTGGTTGATCACATTGAACACTGAAATGATGGGGGAGAAGTAAAGACTTTTCCTGAAAAATCCTGTAAAGTTTCTGTCATGAAGAAAATAAGCTATTCTCTTTTCCTCACCATTATTATCCAGTGTGTGTTTGACATAGATTCTACCAGAATTGAGAATGTCGGGGATGGTTAAAATCAGAGTTTGGGGACATGAGTGGGCTGGGTGATAAGGGGCCTGGAAACAAGAGAAGCACCAATGCCCATGAATTCTCTCCTGGGCCCCTGCTGTTAACCCTTCCCTCACTGTGGCCAGTCTCTACTGCATGCCATAAATAGACATGGTATCATCTCCGAAGTGCAGTGTCCAGAATTGAGTACCTTCTATAAGAATGGGACTCATTTACTTTCCAGCTTTCAGTCTAGACTTGAAACATTAACTCGACTTTCCTGCTTCCAGATCTGCTATGAATTTTGTCAGTGTCTGGTTTTATTTAAGGTATCAAATGTTTGCCTTTGTCTTTGCTTCTACTGATTACATATTGTTGAATGTTTTTTAAACAGAGTGCAAGAGGATAGAAGTTGCAGACATTGTCTTTGTTCTGGATGGGTCAGACAGCATAAATACAGTTCAGTTTGACAGCATGAAGAACTTCCTAATGGCAGTAGTGAACCGTTCTGAAGTTGACAATAATAATGTTCGCTTTGGTGCCATTGTGTATGGAAACAACCCACAGACCGTATTCAAGCTTGATGACTTCACGAGCAAGGCTGAAATCAGAAATGCAGTTCGAGAATTGCAGAAGGAGACACGAGGATCTAGGTACACAGTGAAGGCTCTGAAACAAGCAAAGGAACTTCTGACTAAAGAGAAAGGTGGTCGAGGAGAAAGCACATCCAAAGTGCCACAGTTCATTATCCTCATTACTGATGGAATAGTCACAGATTCAGAAGACATACAGTCAATAGCCAACAAGCTCAAGCGGGACCATGTTATAGTCTATGCCATTGGTATAGCTGGTGCTGACAAAGAAGAACTTATTTCAATCACACAGTTAGCAGACAATTACTATAGTGCTCCAGATTTTGGTTATTTACCTCAGTTATCCCCGATAATTTCTCAGCTGCTGTGTAATGAGACGAAACCAGGTGAGTAGTTGGTTGTGCAAGAAGATTGTATGGAATGTGTATCTGTCAAGGAGCCCATGGGACATCAATCATATCTAGAGATTTGCATGCAGAATCCAGGTTAATGTGCTGAAATACCTGAAAGGGTCACCAAGTCACCCTTTTATGTACTAGTGCATGGTACACTAGCTGTGGCTAGCCAGCTCAGTGTCAGTGTTCAACTGAAGCGATTCGAATCTCCTGGTTATATTTTTCTTTACAGAATATTGTTCAATTTCTACAATCACTCAAATGCTGAATGTAAAAACAAACTGCATTCATGTATATAGTGCATCTATTAGTATACAGAAAGCATTTTTGTTTAAATACACATTTCTCAAAGCTGTCGGCCTACACACCGAACTGTCGGTCCACACTGAGCTATCGGCCTACACACTGAGCTGTTGGCCTACACACTGAACTATTGGCCAATACACTGAGCTGTCAGACCACACACTGAGCTGTCAGTCCACATGCAAAGGCCTGGTCCACACACGAAGGCTCAGTCCACACATGAAAGCTCAGTCTGGGGCCCACACACTGAACTAATGACACAGAAACTGGGTCTCGTCACCAAGTCACCCTTTATTTTAATACTGCATCAGTGCACCAGCTGTGGCCAGCCAACCTGGAGTCAGTGTTCAACTGGGGAGACTCTAATCTCTTGGTTATACAGTATCCCATCACCAAGTCACCCTTTATTTACTTATGCACAGAATACTATCTGTGGCCAGCCAGCTCAGAGTCAGTCCCCTGAACTGGAGAGATTCTGTTCTCCTGGTTATATTTTTATTTTTAATTGGGGCAGCAGTAGTTGTAGTGGTGATGGTGGTGCTGGTCAGTGCAGCTGAACACAGCCAAAACTAACAAAATAAAAACAATCAAGAAAGGCAATTTCTCCAGTCGAGAGAACGTTTCCTTGCAGTACATTGACTCTGGTCTGACTGGCCATAGCCAATCACCTGACCTGGATAGATTCTGTACTCCTGGTTATGTGTATTTTTCTTTGTTGTCTTTTCTTTGTTTTTCCTCTTTTAACCAAGTCACCCTGTATTTATTAGTGCACAGCACACTGGCTGTGGCCAGCTAGCTCAGATTCAGTCCCTGAACTGAGGAGATTCTCCCTTGTTTTGGCCAGCCAGCTCAGAGTCAGTCCCCTGAACTGTGGAGGTTCTGTTCTCCTGATTATATGTGTTTTTCTTGTTCTATTTTTTTCTTTCTTTTTATGGAAATATTAGGTTTGACCTGGTGCAGAGTCTTCTCCCCAGCAGCAACTCTGCTGGAACTATCTCCACTAGAGATAGTTTGGTCTCAGTTGATGCTGTAGGCTGCTTCTTTAAACCAGCCTCCAACATTTGGACCTCTCTATCCACTGGATCATGAGTCAACGGACAGCTCCATACTGTCCTAATTTGCCAAAAGCCTTCAGACTTTCAGAAAGAATCAAATTCCCTGCTGGTAAATGATATCCATTGTCCGTTTCCAATATTTCTGGGAGTCCGTGTATCATGAACAATGCTCGCAGCTTCTCAGTCATCTACCTTGAGTTTGCCGAATGAACTTTATGCATGTACAATCCACTTTGAATGGGCGTCCACCATGATCAGGAACATTGAGCCTATGAAAGGACTGGCATAGTCTACATGCAGTCAAGTCGAGGGTTCACTGATGCAGCAATGTTGGCATCCAACCCTAGCCACCAGACACAGCAATCATCACCCAGAAGTGCACAGTGCATGATCCACCTTGGCCTCCTCCAGTGGTCCGCAGATACCAATTCAATTCACTCCATGCGATATCAAGAAACGGATGGGGCACTGGATACTGCAAAGGTTATGGGCCCTGACAACATTCTGGCCATAGTACTGAAGACTTGTGCTCCAGAACCTGCTGCTCCCCTAGCCAAGCTATTCCAATACAGTTGCAACACTAGCATCTACTTGTTCATTGACACCCAGTTTGGGTTCCGCCAGGGCCACTCAGCTCCTGACCTCATTACAGCCTTGGTTCAAACATGGACTAAAAGCTAAAAAGGTGAGATGAGAGTGACAGCCCTTGACATCAAGACTATGTTTGACTGAATATGGCATCAAGGAGCCCTAGCAAAACTGGAAACAATGGGTATCAGGGGACAAACTCTCCACTGGTTAGAGCCATGTGACACATAGAAAGATGGTTGTGGTTGTTGAACAAAGTTAAAAACACACAATCCAATAGTTTATTTGGAAGTTTAAGCTTTTGGAACTGATGAAGGAGCAGTGCTTCAAAAAGCTAGTGCTTCCAAATAAACCTGTTGGATTATAACCTGGTGTCGCGTGATTTTTAACTTTGTCCACCCCAGTCCAACACTGGCAGTGCCACATCATGGTTGTTGGAGGTCAGTCATCTCAGCTCCAGGAAGTCTCTGCAGGATAGTGTTCTAGGCCCAACCATCTTCAGCTGCTTCATCAGTAACCTTCCCCTCCATCATAGGATCTGACGTGGTGCTATTTGCCAACAATAGCACAATTTTCAACACCATTCATGACTCCTCAGACACTGAAGTAGTCCGTGTCCAAATGCAACAAGATTTGGACAGTGTCCAGGCTTGGGCTGACAAGTGACAAATAACATTCCCTCCACACAAATGCCAGACAATGACCATCATCAATAAGAGACAAACTAACCACCACCCCTTGACATTCAATGGAGTTACCATCACTGAATACCCCACGATCAATATTCTGGGAATTATCATTGACCAGAAACTCAACTGGACTCACCACATAAAGCAGTGGCTATAAGAGCAGGTCAGAAGCTAGGAATACTGTGGCGAGTAACTCGCCTCCTGACTCCCAAAATCCTGTTCACCGTCTACAAGGCACAAGTCAGGAGTCTGATGGATTAATCCCCACTTGCTTGGATGAGTGCAGCTCCAACAATACTCAAGAAGCTTGACACCATCAAGGACAAAGCAGTCCGCTTGATTGGCATTGCATCCACAAGCATCCACTCCCTCCACCACCAACGCTCAGTACCAACAGTGTGTATCATGTGCAAATGCACTGCAGAAATTCACCATAGATCCTCAGACAGCACCTTCCAAAACCACGACTACTTCCATCAAGAAGGACAAGAGCAGCAGATATATGGGAACACCAGCACCTTCAAGTTCCCCTCCAAGCCACTCACCATCCTGATTTGGAAATACATTGGTGTTCCCACTCTGACACCGGGTCCAAATCCTGGAATTCCCTCCCCAATGGCATTGTGAGTCAACCCACAATAGGTGGACTGTAGCAGTTCACTGCCACCTTCTCGAGGGCAACGGGGGACAGGCAATAAGAATGCTGACCAGCCAGTGACGCCCACATCCCACTAAAAAGTGTAAAAATAAAAAGAAATATTTCTGAGGAAGGGTCACTAAACCGAAACGTTAACTCTGAATTCTCTTCACAGCCAGACCTGCTGAGCTTTTCCAGTAGTTTCTGTTTCCATTTCTGAATTGCAGCATTATTGGTTCTTTCAGTTTGTCCTATCTTGAGATCTGCATAATGTGTTGCGAAGTGCTTAGCCTAGCAATATAGAGGGGGAGGGGAGGGAGGCTATGAGCACTGAATACATCATTACCATAATATCTGCTCTGAGGTAGGGATGTGGAAGATCAAGTTTGGTAGATGGTGCACGTTGAGGTACTCCTTAGACCACAGGCAGAGTACAGCAATGTCCACACAAGGGATGATGAAGTAGCAGCTCCAACAACACTCAACACTTGACACCATCCAGTAAAAAGCAGCCCGCTTGATTGGCATTGCATCCACAAGCATGCATGCCCTCCACCATCGACGCTCAGTAGCAGCAGTAGATACTATCTACACGATGTACTGCAGAAATTTGTAGATATTTTCTAATCAACTTGTTCAGAGATTATTGCACATCTCTGGAGCAGAAGCAACTTGTACTGGACCTCCTGGCCCAGAGATAGGGACACCATAACTGCACCACAAGAGTCCCAAGATATCTGAATGCGCAACTATTTCTTGTGATTTGTTGCAATTTTGGAGCAATTCTAATAAGGCCTTACCTTTTAATCCCATTGCCCAGTGCAAACACAGGCACACAGCGCACTGTGATAAGGATGAAAAGCTGAATGGATACACCTTTGGCCACAAGGAGGACCAACAAATGGAAGATTTATTGAGGTGAACAACAGAAGAAGAACTTATCAAGAGATTGAAATTACTGTGCAATCCAAATGGAGCTAGGTGCTCTTGTTAAACTCACTGGCGTGAGATCCTAAGAGATGCAGCAAGGTAGTGGCCTTCATGACCTTGCTGCTATGTATACTTGGATGACTGGTAGGGCTCCAGTTAATTGAGAACTTCTGTCATCATGGCTTCTTGATGCGATCATTGTCATCCACAGAAGTGCCAAGGATTTAGATCCATATCTTGAAGGAAGCCACCAGATGCAGAAGGAATATGCCGCTTCACCCTTGTACCTCTGGCTCACCTGAGAAGGATGAGTTCCTGGTGGAGAATCCAGGTGGCCAGTCCATAAAATAAAGCAGTTGGCACCCAACTCCAGCATCCACAAGCCACTCAGCTGATTCTGGATCTCCATGAAGATCATTAATCTCCAAGAAAAATGTCAATCACACAACCATCAGAGATGCTGCACTGTTTCTGGTCTGGTTAGACTCTTCCATCATCCACATAATACTGTCTTTGGAAGCTCCATCAGGTGGTCCATTTGCCATACCTACACTTACAGCCCATATTGTGTTGTCAAACAATTCATGCACATATCATCAGTCTGGGGCTCTGGTAATCCTCTTGCTATCAACAACTTTCACTATCAAGGTTTCTGTCAGTGGCTCAGGTGCATCTGCAATATTTGTGACTGAATCAAATTGCAAGTGCGACATGAGATTATGGTGCTGATGGAGATATGGGGAATGAAGTGAAACTGTGTCCAATGTAGATTCCTCCTTCTCCTCTGAGATGGATGGTTCGTCCATGAAATATCCGTGCTTCATCTTGACTCAGACCTGCATGAGATAAATGAAACAATTAAATATTAAGGGTTACCCATTTCCTCTTAACCAAGCCATATTTGTGCTGGAGTTCCACGTGATCAAAGTTGTTCATGTAGGCATTGTGCCTGGGTGTGCCAGGTGGAACTGCAGTCATTTTCTCATCCGTTTGAAATGGAACTCCTGTAATAAATGAAATTGTGCAGTAGCTGTAATGAAATTGTCCTGTAATAAATGAAATTGTGACAGATCCAAAGTCTTCTGCTCCTCCATGGAGTGGTGATATGGAATGACAGTACCCCTCGGCCAGTATTAATCCTCTTACAAGTATTATCACTAGACTATTCATCCAGTGACCCAGGTAATGTTCTGGGTCCTAAAGGGCATAGCTACTAGACTGGATTGGTAGCAGATAGTTGAGGGAACCAACAAAAGGGAAAAACGTACTTGACCTCATCCTTACCATTCTGCCTGTTGCACATCTACTTGTCCATGACCAATATCAGTAAGAGTGACCACTGCACAGTTCTTGTGTAGATGAATCCAGCTGTTACATTGAAAATATCTTTCTGGAACTATCACTGTGCTTATTGGAACAGACTTCAAGCAAATTTAGCAACTCAAGACTGGGCATCCAGGCTTGCTGGGAGATGCTGTGAGAACATCAGCAACAACAGAATTGTACTTCAACACAATATGCAACCTCATATCCTTCATTCCTGGCATATTCTTCATTCAACCATTACCCTGAAGCCAGGAATCTACCCCGGTTCAATGAAGAGTACAGGAAGGCATGCCAAGAATGCCTAGAAATGAGGTGTTAACCTGGTGAAACTACCAATCAGGACCACTTGCATGGCAAATAACATAAGCAGTAAGTGATCGACAGAGCTAAGCAATCCCATAAATAGTGGTGGAATCCAGCTCTGTCACATCCAGTTGTGCATGGTGGTGGAGAACTAAAAACTCACCAGAGGAGGCTAGACAAATATCTCCATTTTCAAAAATGGGGAAGCCCAGCTCATCGGTGCAAACGATAAGGCTGAAGCATTTGTGACAATCTTCACGCAGAAATGCAAAATGAATGATTCACCTTGGCCTCCTCCAAAGGTCCCCAGCATCACAGATGCCAGTCTTCAGCCAATTTGATTCACTTCACATGATAATTAAGAAATGGTTGGAGGCACTGGATACTGCAAAGGCCAAGAGTCCTAACACCATACTGACAATAGTACTGAAGACATCTGCTCTAGAACATGTACCAGCTGTTCCAGTACAGCTATAACACTGGCATCTACCAACAATGTGGAAAATTGTCCAGATAAGTCCAGTAAGCAAAAGGCTGGACAAATCCAACACAGCCAATTACTAACTCATCAGACTATCCTCGATTATCAGTAAAAAAAAAAGAAGGCGTATCAACAGTGCTATCAAGCACTTGCTCAGCAATAACTTGCTCGGTGACACCCAGTTTGGGTTCCACCAGGGTCACTCAATTCCTGATCTCATTACGGCCTTGGTTCAAACATGGACAAAAGAACTGCATTCCAGAGGTGAGGTGAGAGTGACAGCTCTTGATGTCAAGACTACGTTTGACCGAGAGTCGCATCAAGGAGCCCTAGCCAAACTGGAATCAATGGAATCAGCGGGCAAATGCTCTGCTGGCTGGTATCATACCTGGCACAAAAGGAGGTGGTTGTGGATGTTAGAGATCAGTCATCTCAGCTCCAGGACATCTCTACAGGCGGTCCTCATGTATGTCCTAAACTCAAATATCTGCAGCTGCTTCATCAATGACCATCCCTCCATCCATAAGGTCAGAAGTGGGGAATATTCACTGGTGATTGCACAATCCTCAGCACCATTTGTGACTACTTTGATAATGAAGCAGTCCATATTCAAATGCAATATTATCCAGCCTTGGGCTGACAAGTGGCAAATAACATTTGCACCACACAAATATCACGCAATGACCATCTCCAATAAGAGACAATCTAATCAAATCCTGGAATTCCCTCTTTAGCTAGCTGATGCACATGGAATACAGTGGTTCAAGAATTCAGCCTGCTACCACCTTTTCAAGGGCAACTAGGGTTGGGCAATAAAGGCTGATCCAGTGATGTTGAAGTTCCATGTCTGTGTAAGAAAAATGCATTTGTTAGCATTCATTTTTCTTCAATCTGTAACCATCTGTAATCACTTTGAGCATGTTACCAAATCAAATTCGTCTATGTGTTTGCAGCTCAATCTCTTCCTGCCTTAGCATGCTTCAGTGTTAGGGAGGGTAGTGCAATTATGTTCATAAATTGTAACAGGACAACATTCTTGTGTATAAACATGATTCAATTTGAATATATAGGGCATGTAAATATGTTGCTCAGGGAGTGAAAAATCAATATATTGTCATTGTCTTAATTTCCTTTTTTCTTCCTTTTATTCCCTTTCTCCTTAACTGAGACAATCTTTAGTTATCATTCAGCATACTTCACATCTTTGGGAATTTTTTTGAAAAAGGTACTAATTGATTGTTCTGCCCTGGTTCCATTTTCAATCCTAGAAAGAACCTTCTTACGATACCTCTCAGGTTTTTCTTATATTCTTCTTACATCTTCTCGACATTACAGTGAAACACATCTGCTCCTCTATAAGCACAACTGAAAAACAACTTAATGCAGATGAACTGTTTTCTGCCAGAATAAACTCTCAATAAGATTGGTGAGACCAGGCTGGATTTGCCCATCCTCTGCAAGGTTGTGACAGGAGCACAGGGATCATAGGCACTAATGCTGAAACCAGACACCAGATTTGTAAAATAATATTGGGCACCTAATGTTCATACATGGTCTGGGTCTGATACGGCTTCTCAGCTGCACTCTTGGGATAGCATACTTAAATGTAAATGCCTTAATTGAGCAGGGGGTGAGCACCTCGCTTGTTTATTGGCTCCACAAGCTGCTAGAAGCAGGAGCTGTCTGTTTCCTGTCAGTGGCAAAAGCAGGTGATGCTTGATGCTGTTGTTGAAAGCAGGCACTTCCTCAGAAGGCCATTAGTGTAGGACTGTGAAACAAAAGGCAATGGGGCAAATCTCTGCAGAATATGCAGTTGTTGCATTCACTGGTACAATCTGCGATGCCTTAGTAGGTTCACTTCATAATCTTTCTTTTTGGTATCAGTCTAAGTTACTGGTACCCAGCTGGAATGATGTCTACACAAAATCTTTGGCAGAAGACAGACTTTGTTCTGTACAAACTGTACTTACAATGGGTTCCAAACCTTCAGCTTCTGCAATCCAGCCCCAGGATTTGTAGTTTTATTCAATTCCTTGAAATGCTTAATTAAAAAAAGTTCTTTGAATCTCAACCAACTTGCGGAGGCTCATAATTGTAATTTGCACCAAGTCGAAATTTATGAATGTTTGAAATATTAATCTGTGTTTGCTCATTCTGTGTTTCGTTCAGTACATTTTTTTCAGCCCGTCACGTTACCTCACTGTAAATGCTGTCTGCTTGTCTTTATTTTTTCCAGAGTGTGGACTTGAGAAAGCAGACGTTATTTTCCTTCTGGACGGCTCGGACGCAGTAACAAGCAGTGACTTCCAGTCGATAAAGACTGACTTGAAAGGCTTTGTGAAGTTGTTTAACGTTGGCAAAGATCATTTCCAGTTTGCCTTGATCCAGTATGGTGAAACACAGAAATTTGAATTCAAATTGATTGAGTCTGATTCACATGATACATTAAGGAGCAAAATTGATCAGATCACCCAGATAGGTGGAGAAACAAAAACTGGAGCTGCGCTAACATTTGTGAATGACCATCTTCCAAACCTGGAGAGAAATCAAAGCAATGAAAAAGTGCCCCTGTATCTTTTAGTGATTGCATCTGGGACATCTTCTGACCGTGTAGTTACAGCAGCTGCTGAGCTGCACAAGCAGAATATTCTAGTATTTGCACTAGGTATTAAAAATGCAAAGGGCCCTGAGCTTCTGAAAATCACTGGATCACAAGAGAGAAAAATATTTATTAAAGACATTAGTGACTTAAGTAAAGTTAAAAGGAGAATTGTTCATACCATCTGTACTCCTCCTCCTCCGCCAAAAGGTAAGAGAACTTTTAACAGTGATGCAACGTTTTAAAGGATTGTGCTTGGCTCTTTGTACCATTATCCCAACCTCAGCAACTGTTTATCTAAATCATCAATGAAATCTGGGAACAGTCTTAGACTGTTCCATTGTCTTTCTGCATCTTTTGTTTGGTGGAATGGGGCAGAGGGAGCTTCTTCTAGACCGATCCCCCACTCCATTTGCTGGGTGCTATCTCTGTCAGTCTTAAATGGCTGAAGTAGGATAAAAGGCCAGCACAACATCGAAGGCTGAAGGGCCTGTACTGTGAATGCACTATTCTATGTTCTATGATTCAGGAATGAGTAATTAATAAAGTAGATGAGCTAAAATTAAAATTATTAATAAGGTGCACAAGAACAAATACATATATAAGGATGTGAATCCTAGAACTTGGATGCTAGGCTTTAATAGGAAAAATCTACTACTCAGGATCTGTACTTGCATTCAGAGTTCTGTCTTGAACAGTTCCCAGAAAAGAAATTCCACAATTTAAAAACAAAATGCTTTACTATTTTCCCGGCTTCTTCTGGGATGCCTGCATCCTCAGGCTGTAGTCAGCTTACAGTTTTGGGGGTGGTTTCCAGACACAATCTGGTGAGCAAATTTTATGTTAAAAAGTCTAGAGATACCTTATTAAGTGTCTGTTCAGAAATTCAAAATCAGATATTCTTGCTTTTCAACTTCCCGGATTGGCTTAGCTCAGTTGGCTGGATGGTTAGTGAGTAATATCAACAGCGTGAGTTCAATTTCCACACCAGCCGAGGTTACCATAAAGGATTCTTCTTTCCAACCTCTCCTCTTTCCTGAGGTGTGGTAACCCTCAGGTTAAACCACTGCTAGTCATCTTTCTCTAATGAGAGAGTAGCCCTATGGTCTGTTAGGACAGTCATGACTTTACCTACTAATACAAGAGGAACAAAACAATATAAAGTTGCTATCCGATGCAAATAAAAGCATTGACTACATAATGTGAAGCTAAATATTTTCAATTGTCAGTGGAGCAGCCTATTAGAAACAGTGAAGCAATATATGTTCCTTCCTTTCCCAAGCTTAGATTCCCTGCTCATCTCACCATCCACAGCTGATCTGCAACCTCTCACATGGACTGATGAGCACTCATATGGTTCTCATGTAAAACATTATGATGTAACTGAAATTGGGAATAGCTGCTTTGTGATATAACCTTGGATCCTCTCGCAGTGTATCTCTGGCAATTGTGTACAGGCCTCTTGGATCAGAAGTGAGGACACTAGCATTACACCACAAGAGCCCTTAAATATGAATTTCCCCACCTTCTATGTTCAAATCCGAGCCCACATCCCCAGAGCATTAGCCTGACTCTCTCGATTACTAGCCCAATGACAAAAGCTCTACTCCATGCTCTGCCCCAAGTGCGGCATGTTATGCTGAGATCCAGTACACTTCAGTAACTCACTCCATTCTGTTAATTGTTATCTTGATGCCCTGCCATTATTTAATCCAGATCTTAACTTTATTTCTGATCTCATAAAGAGCTTTAAACATTCAGGAATCAAGAACAAGATCTTTATCTTAAATAGCCCTTTTAGAAAACTTGAAACCAGTTCTATGCATTAGAATATCAGCATACATTTCCAAGGCTCAGTTCAAACCTGCATTGCTTAAAGCATTTCTTTATCATTTAGGCTAAAAGTCCAATGTCATTCCTGATTGTATGTTGAGGTAAGTGGCCTCATCTGTGGCACTGATAAAGTCAACACAATTAACGTTAGCATCTATAATAGAAGCAGAGGAAAAGAAGTCAGGATATCATGCATTGTATTACTATCCTGTCAGAAGATGCAAGTGTTTTCAGTTGGTGAGGACAGGAAAGTCGAACTGTATTTCTCTTCAGAATCAAAGAAGTAGTGATCTCTTCTGTCTTTGAATGAGATTAAGACAAAGTTGGGATGTTAGTTTAAAACTGCAGTGTTCAGTTCCACTGACAAATTATTCAGATCATGACACAATCTGTACCTACACACAACAAGACCTAGACCACATTCTGGTGTGTGCTGATAAGTGACAATAACTTCCTTTATTCCTAATTCAGATGTGTGCATCACTCGCAAGACTAGCATTTATACACTTCTCCAATTGCCCATGCGTGGGGAGTGATGAGCCACTTCCTTGAATCCATAAGACCATAAGACATTCGGCCTATCAAGTCCACTCCACCGTTTAATCATGGCTGATGGGTATTTCAATTCCACTTACCCGCACTCTCCCCATAGCCCTTAACTCCTTGTGAGAATCGCTGCAGGAATCACACAAATAGAGTCATACACCAGGTAATCAAAATTTTGATAAATTAAATCATTGCCTTTGCCACTCAATTGTGTTAACATGTTTGAATGGTCCACTCTCAATATTGAGTGACAGAAATACTGTGGCTACAAGAGGTGAGAGACGGGTTAGTCTGTAATAAATCTTTCCACCACCAAAGCACAGACACGACTGTGGTGGAGTATTCCTCCCTTGGTGAACATAGTTCCAACAGCATTCAAGAAGCTCGTTGACATCCAAGCCAAATCTTGATAGTAACCTCACCTACTTCCTTAAACATTAAGTCCATCCATAACAAGCAACCTCACAATGACACTAATGTGTACCATCTACAAGTTCCACTGCAAATTCTCACCTCCCTAACCTGCACATCTAACCACATGGAAGAGAAAAGACAACAGAAACATGATAACACCACCACCTCTAAGCTCCCTTCCAAACATTACACAACACCCTGACTTAAATATATTCCCATCACTATAACACCACTGGCTCAAACTCCTGGTGGGCCTTCAACACATGAATTTCTGCGGTTTAACGAAGCATACCACCACTGTTGGATTACTTTCTCATTTACATTTGTCTTTATATCTTAAATGGTAGATTGCACACCTATGTACTCTTGTAGCAAGAGTTCTTGTGGCTCAGTGGTAGTGTCTCTTCTTCTGGGTCAGAAGGTCTTGAGTTCACAGTCCCACCTGCCTCAGGCATATGTTGTAATGTAGCTGAGTGGGTTGATTTAAAAACGTCCACACAATTGTAATAATGCACGATGAGGTTGTTATTGAAACTCTTCATGATTCCCTTCAAGTGTGGTAAATTATACATCTCGACTTATATACTATTTTTACCTTTGATCATTATCTTCCATGCATATTACCAATAAGTTGTAGTAAAGCTAAGATACTGCTGTATAACTGAGGTGTTACTAAATGTGCACGCAGTAAATTCACTGAGCCTTCTCGATCTTTTCCAAACCTCATGGTATCTGGTTTTACATCATCCTTTCAAACTCAGCCCCATGCCCAATAAAAACACATGATCAAGCTGACATACTTGGACTATCACATGGTTGAGAGACACTTACGCATTCTATAACTCTGTCTGTAGAGATGCTTGACCTGAAACCAGTTGATACCTTACAATCACAAGCTCAACAAAAGGTACTTTAACACATAGGGTGATGACTCCACAAGCTACTAGATTCATAGATACTTTTACAACACACAATGAGACCCTTCAGCCATCATGTCCACCCTGATTACCATCCATCTATGCTAATCCCACGTGGGAGTTGAAGTGTAACCCTTGGTTGACAAGATCAGTGATTTGTACATTAAGCTGTGTAAGTTGAGATACTGATACAGTTCACCTCGTTTACTCTCATCCACAAACCCTGATTCTTCACTGTGCCTTCCTTATCAGGAGATTTTTGGATAACATTACTTTTAACATTTAAATTTGTCTGCTAGTATTGTTAGATTTTGAACAAGCCGTTTATAATAGTTCAAAATTGCCAATACATTTAACCAGAGCAGCACCAGCATAAGGAGTGGCTATATCCTTCTAATCATCAGAAATGACAATGGAATCCATTCAAATGACTACCACCAGCTGATATATCTAATCTGATCAAAATTTGTGCATTTGCAACTGTTAATGTCCACAGCAACCACTTTATTCAAACCCTGAAGCCTTTAAAACTCTGTACTCAATTTTTACACCTCTTTCTTTCAAATAGCATTACAATCAGGGTCAAAATCATGTTGTAGCAGGTTCAGGACAATCTCAGAATATCATTTTAAATCCCCTTCATCTGCCATAACTTGATGCCAATAAATTTGCAAATTGCTACACACCATAATTAATAAGAATTGATTTACAACAATAATGTCTAATTTTCAGGCATACATATGATGGAATATTCTCCACTTGTCCTGATTGGGTGCAACTCCAACAACACTCAGCAGATTGACACCATTCAGGACAAAGCAGCTGCTTGATTGGCACTACATCCTCAAGCATTCAGTTACTCCAGCACTAGCTTTCAGTAACAGCCGTGTGTACTATTTACATGATACACTGCAGAAATTCACCAACAAATCTAAGATAGTGCCTTTGAAACCAAGAATCTAGAAGGCCAAGGGAAGCAGATATATGGGAACACCACCACTCCAAGCCACTCACTATCCTGATTTACTATTCCGTCATTGTCACTGGGCCAAAATCCTGGAATTCCTGCCCTAATGGCATTGTGGGTCTATCTGCAGCACATGGACCACAGGGGTTCGCGAAGCTGGCTCAGCACCACCTTCCCAAGGGTAACTAGGGATGGCTTATAACTGCTGACCCAGCCACCAATGCCCATGTACCACGAGTGAATAAAGGAAAAAATCTGGAGCTGGTTATTGGTAACACTAAAATGATTACAAAGGTCCACGTAATGTACACACAATTGTCCTACCTCTGTACCCAGATTCAGTTTACCACTTAATGAAGACATGAGCAGCCTTTTTCCATGCAGCCTATGAAATCATCATTACTATGGTGGGCATTATCAGACATAAACTTTTGTGGAGTCACTGACAAAATCTAAGATCAACTTCTGAGTAGGGAGTGAATAGCTTTATTATATAGAATGCCCTTTAGATTCCCAATGGGTATCTTAGAACGTAGAACAATACAGCGCAGAACAGGTCCTTCAGACCTCAATGTTACGCCAACCTGTGAACTATTCTCATCCCCTTCACTATCCCATCATCATCCATGTGCTTATCTAAGGATTGTTTAAATCTCCCTAATGTGGCTGAGTTAACTACATTGGCAGGTAGGGCATTCCACGCCCTTACCACTCTCTGAGTAAAGAACTTGCCTCTGACATCTGTCTTAAATCTATCACCCCTCAATTTGTATTTATGCCCCCTCATACATTCTTCTATCAATAACTTCTATCCCCTGTAATTTTTGTGGAGTTAAGTCAGTTTCAGAGCCTCTTTGAGGAGGTCCCTCCTTTAAGATATTCATTTTTGGCAAAATTCATTTTTTTTTTAAACAAAGGTTTTGGCCATCTGCCCTAATATGTAGCTCATTGTCTAACTTTCTTGGAACACAATGTTAAGGAACTGCTTAAATGCAAGTTATTGTCACATAAGAATAAACTATGTTGGAAATGCTTAACGTTTTTCTTTCTCACAGCACTTTTAATCTTCATTCTCAGCTTTTAAGTTACTTTTCTTTTTCAAAAACACACTTGTTACTACCCAGCCACTTGATTGGCATCACATCCTCAAATATTCAGTTACTCTAACACTAGCATTCAATCGCATTAGTGTGTACGATCTACAAGATACACTGTAGAAATTCATCAACGGACTTAAGATAGTGCCTTTGAAACCAACAACTACCCAATTTAAATTTCTAATGGAACTCTTTTACATTGTTCTGAAAGGCCTAATATTGACCTTTGGTTGATATTAAGAACACGTCCAATTGTACAGTCTTTGTTCTTTCCATCATGTCCTGTAACTTCACCCTTCCTCATCCACAGAGCCACAAAAGGTAGTATTGCCTCCATCACTTCCAGAGGAAGGAGAGGAATTGGGATCATGCTCTGTCTTCCTACCCCTGCTCTCCTCATTGCAGGGAGGTTGGGTCAGCTGTCTTGGGAGTAACAAGTGCCTGAGGAGCCAAAGCAGAAGCTCCCTGCTTATCCTGAATGTCCCAACCCCCCATTTGAACTATGTGGGTTCATTCACACAGGTGGTGAAGTTTAAGTGAGCATGGAGGGAGGTGGACTCAGGGAATCCTCTGAACGCCACCATACTTAAAACAGTTTCTACCTCCAGAATGTTGACTGCTTCACTGTCTACAGATGCTGCCAGACTTTCCCCAACACTTTCTGATTGTCTGCAGGATCAGGCCTTTACTAAAATCATATTCCTGACTCTCTTTAATGCTACTATGTGATCATTCATTCACACGGATACCCTTTTTATCTATTGATCGCTGTGTACCATGCATATTACCAGCGTAACAAATATTGGCCCCACAACGTGCACACAGCCCTTCTTAATCAATGATTTCAAACGGAAATTGAGGAAAAGAGTAAACCTTCATGAAAGTTGACCTATTTACCTGTCCTTATATTAGAGAGTACAGGGTTTGTCAAAAAGCACCAATCAGAACCACAGGACAGAGAAGAATGCTTTTTAGTTTGTCGATACTGCCAGTTCCCTACAAGAGCAAGTTAACTAATCCTACCTGTCTTCCTTTCATTTTACTCCTATTATACCTGAATACCTTGGGCTGAAATTCAAAACCCTTTAGGGTTGAGATCTGAGGCAGAGGATTGTGTCCGACATTTCATACAGCTAGCTGTCCTGCAGGTTCGGTGTTATAAATGTGCACCAAACTATCCTTACAAAGGCTTTTCCGGTTTGGAATGGCTCCCTGTTTCAAAGCAGAGGAGGCCAGTTGAGATGGATAGAGGCCTATACCATGCTGACTGGAAACTTCCAGTCAATGTGTAGGAAAAACTCAGTAGGCAAAACAACTTCACTTGTAACACTGCATACAGCAACAGGAGCACCATTATGGCACAGTGGTGAGCACTGCTGCCTCATGGCACCAGGGACCCAGGTTTGATTCCAGCCTAGATGACTCTCTCCCTGTGTCTGTGTGGGTTTCCGCTGGGTGCTCCGGTTTTTTCCCACAATCCAAAGATGTATAGGTTAATGGACTGAACTTGCTAAATTGCCCCATAGTATCCAGGGTAATGTAGGCTTGTGGGAATGGTAAATATAAGGTTATGGGAATATGTTGGACGGCCTAGGTCTGGGTGGGACACTCTTCAGATGGCTGGTGCTGATTCTATGATTCACAGTGGAGGGAGACAGGGGTAGCACTTTGTTTTATGAGGGACATCTCTTCCACAATTCCAATGGCTTCTGGCTGTCACATAGAGGATCTTTCCTCCATAATTCTGGCCCAGCCACTGTGATATTTTTGTAAAAGAAGAATCAGGTTCATCCTCAGAGGGTGCCCCTGTGTTGAGACACCTTTTTCTCCCTTCATCAGCATTGGGAGTGTTAATATTGGGTTGGTGGAGCTTTCAATTTATCACCGCTGGAGGATTGTCATTGGCCTCAGGAACCTGCCTGCTATTTTCAGTTGGATGTTAAGCTTACCACTGTCCATTAATTGACCTGAAGATTTGAAGGTGGGTCATGGGGACATCAGCTTCATGCGATGTGTTCTTGGGACCCAGAGAATTTCCAGATTGCATCTCAATCCAAAATAAAAATCTGGCCCCTTGTGTCCACGAATGTTTAGTTCCAAATGCTATCCTTTTTTAGAGCCATCTGTCATCACCATCATATCAGAGTGCTATGAGTGTGCTTTACTTGCAGCTTGCCCATCTTATTTTTACCAGATTTTTTGCACTTATTATAATGCACTTTAAACCTGTATTAAATCTTACTGCTTTCCTGCTTAGCATGATCCCATATAACACTTTACTATTGTTTGCTCAGTTGCTGGCTGTCTCTCCCCAAATCTTTCAAACATTTTGTTTCCCTTTTCTAATGGTGTTCCCAGCCATCTGCCAAATTAGTTAAAACTCTCCTACCCAGTTGAAACCGTTCTGCTTGTTTCTGATTGTCTTATTTCTTCCTGTCTCTGTCTTTGCAAAACAAACAAAAAATTGGAAAGACAGTTATTTACTTCAATGTTTACTGTACAAAATACATGAAAAGCTTTGACTTTGGGTTGTTCACATTACAGAGGATCCAGCATGTACGATAGACATTGCTGTGGGCTTTGATTTCTCAAGAAGGATTGGTTCCAGGAACATATTTGATAGCCAGCAAAAGCTAAAGGCAAAGCTTGGTCCAATATTACAGGAAATTGCATCCATGCAATCGATCAGCTGTGCATCGGCTTCCAAGCTAAACATCAGAATGGGTTTTCACTTAATAAACAACAGGGGCGAATCTGTCTTTGATACCAGTTTTGAAGAGTATGACCCAGCCGTTTTGGATAAGCTGCTCAGAGTTCAAACAGATGACGACATTGATCTGAATGCAAAAAATATAAAATCATTTATTGATGCATTCAGTACATCGACTTCAACAACAAAGGTAAGCTTATCTGTCATAAGGTCTAGAAAACTCTGCATGCAACACTTTCAAACCTTTTAGTCTTAAGTCTGTTGAGAATAATAATTGACTTTAAAAGGTATGAAAGAGCTATGTTTAGCTGTTTGCACTATAATGGTTTGGATTTTACACTAATTGCTGGTGACTAGGTGGTTTTGTTCATGATGTCACAATCATGCTACATTCAAATAGGCTTTGATGATGATTGATTCAGTTTTCAGATGGATTGTCTATTTCTCTGATCTACAATGGATGAAGGTTCAAGTGGGTCAGGCAGCATCTATGGAGAGAAAGCAAGGTAATGTTTCAAGTCTAGATGACTCTGATAAAGTGTAATCTCGACTCAAAATGTTAGCTTGCTTTCTCTCCATGAATGCTGCCTGACCAGTTGCAACCTCCAGCATTTGTTGTGTTCAGTACTAGCATCTGCAGCAATTTGCTTGGACATAAGGTACAAATTTGTATTTATCTCACCTATTTTTCTAATCACCCTGACTCAGGGATGTTATTACACATCTCTGGAACAAGCTGGACTTGAACCCAAGCCTTCTGGTACATTGATAGGGACACTGTGTCACAAGAGGGCTCTTTGAACAAAGGTTCAATGTCTTTTGACTTGAACTGATCTCACCTGGAATGTAGTAAACTTTAGTTATCCCAATAAATTTTAGGCTAATGTCGTCTCCATTGACTGTTACATATTGATTTCTCCAGGAAAATTGTGGATTTTAAATAAGTGACAAGTTACATTTAACGTCAATGGATTGAAGCTTGTTATGCTTAAAGTCTCTCCAGACATAAATGTTGAAGCTGTCTTGGATATCTTATGAGCCCTGACTATTTAGCTCAAAATTCCAAGTGAATTGCTTATGGGATAATGTCTCAAACACCTCAGATCATGTTCTTTCTTGTGCTTATTTTCAATGCGTCTCCCTTTTTAATGGGGATCATCAATCAAGTGATGTGTTGATAAATATTGCAGCCGTTGAATGTTTTGCAGTTCCTTTTGGGGAATTGGAAATAATGTAAAAAGAGAATGAGAGGAAGCTAATAGCACAGAGATTGTGCAGTCAGTTTTAACTCTGAATTCCTGATTTAATTCATGTTAGCACAAGTGTTTGGAGGCCTATTAACAACTTATATCAATGTGTGCTGCCCCTTGCTGTTTCTTAGCTCCAACCAAACAGTTTCTCCATTCTTGATCAGTCACTAATACATATATCCCATCCCTTATTGTCAGCACTTCCTACCTCCCTTTCATTTCTCTCTACTCTTCCTAAGTGTCAAATATTCTTTAATATTCATTCTGTGTCTTGGTCAGCGTGCAGTCACATCTCCTTAATGGAAATAAAATCATACCATTTTACTTCCACTTACACCATCAGTTCACGTACCTTGTTGTAAATTATTTAAATCTATGGATATAGCATTCAATATTCATGAATCTTAATCAGGTCACATTTCAAGTACTGTGTACAGATTAGTCCATTCTTCTAAATAGAATGTAGAAACACTGGGTACTGCATTAAAAAAAAGATTGACAGGATTCAGAACAGAGCTGAGAGATTATAACTTCTAGGAAATGTTGAATAATTTGGAGCTTTTTCTTGAGAAGACAGAAGATTCATCGTTTGCCTCATGGAAATCTTTAAAGTGATAGATGGGTTGGATAGGGTCAATGTTGAGATAATGTTTTCACATAAGGGAGAATCCAAAGCTAGTTAACTTAGATACAATATAATTACTAATAGATCGAATAAGGAAAAATGCCATTACCACAGAGTGAATAGAACATGGAACTCAAAATGTGATTGAGGCCAACAGCTTCAATTCTTTCAACAGAAATCTAGACTTTACATTAAAATAGAGGAATGTGAAAATAGCCTGAAAGGCTGAAATATAACAGTAAATTGTGATGGAGAAAACTAGTGTAGAGTTTCAAGCTGCTTTATGACAATATCTGTTAATTCCATGCATATCTGCTTATTAGTCCAATCCTATTTCCTTACTTCAATTTGAACAAGTTCCCTTTCGCTGATAAGACATATACTTCAAAGCAAGTAGTTTATACATTTCTTGCAGGGTCAATTGTTTTTGAGATGTTAGAAATCTCTCCTGCTATCATAATGGACCAGGCCAGACCTCTTCAAAATATTTTAAGAAAAATTGTGTGGAGAATAAACAGTACTGCAGCCTAGTTTGCCAGAACGAATTGTTTAATGTTGCATATTCTATGTACTTACAGTTAATTTAATACTATTTACAGGTCATGGAGATTAACACTTTCTTTTCCTCTGTTCCTTTCACAGTCTGGCTATTTAAAATATCAGTTCGCAAAAATAACTGTCACTTTCATTACAATCTTTATACAGGCACTAGTATTATTCACAGATGGCTTCGATGACAGAGAAATGGTTCTTAAACAAAGCTCAAAAGAAATCAACAATAGAGGTACTGCACACACATTTTAAATTCGTTATAAAACTCCCAATGGTATTGCTAGACCTATTCACAGGAATCTATAAATGCTAAAATTCTAGGTATTACTTGTAACACACTAAATTCCCAAACTTGTAAGGCTGAGAGTTTCAGTTCTCCAATAATGTTGTTGAAGGATTAAGAAGGTGGCATGACCAATTTGTAGTTCATGCAACACTTGTGTTTGATTTTTTTTTAACAGAAAAAGTTAGACTTTATAAAGCTGTGTTTAAAGTATCCAGTGCAGAATAAGTTTTTATTAGCATTAAAGGGAGATCCATATTAAATTCCAAAATACTTCCAAAGCTCCTCGCGAACTCTTGTTTTTAACAAGTCATTATTTCCTTCTGAGACTTCAGCATAAACCACTGCATGAGCAATTTAGCTTGTATTTTCTCCTGGCATCCCATGTGACTTGATTTGGCAGGATGGAGAACTCTTCCACATGCACCCTGCAGTCCTTACTACCCCATGGATTCTCAGGTGCTCCGTTTACCTTTGTGTGAGTATATTAAAAAGATATAGCCAATGGTAGGTCTACCTTCTACAAAATGTTTGCTGCTAATTTGGGCATTGCACTGCTGAGTGCTAGAAATGTTGACGTGATCTCAGAATTCAGGTTTAATGAGGGATGGAGAGAAGGATTTAAAATTAGTTGAACCACTTGTCCATTGCAAATAATAACAGGGCAAGATGTTAAATGTTTTTTTCAAAATCCATTACATTGGCCTTCACTGAAGTCTATCTGTCATCTATCTATTTATGACGTAGTAGATATCTGCAGCATTAACAGCCATTTTCCACCATCTCCAAGAAGCATATTTCTATACAGAGGAGATGAGAATTTATTAAGTAGCCTGTGGGAGTGCTTAGTTTGAGGTTATAAAGTTGGAGCAGAAGGTATATGTCCTCTGGATACAACAGCATTGATATCAACTGACACTTTCTGCTTCATTTTGACATTTATTGACAGCCTGTGGCCGATTGCTCTGCTGCAATTGTTGTCAATTTAATGTTTCTCTGAGCTTGTCTTCAATTTGTACATGAGACAATAACCAGATTTTGCAGCCAGTATTCTGAGTGCTGTTGAATTAAAAACAGCTGTACAAACTGTGTATATATGACATCATTGCACAGACTTTCACCTTTGCATACATTCCACATACTGGTGATTATTTGATTAATACACAGACCGCCGAAGTAAAGAATGAGATCAAGACTCCCAATGAGTAATAGGTATATGAAATAAACATAAAAACAACTGATGGCTATTCCATTAATTCCTTCATGAAACACAGCTGTAAAAACAGCTGCTTTAAGAATTACATTAACCAAGATTAAGGGCTAAAATATGGATTAGGCTTGTTAGTGAACATGTGTAATTTTGATAGACCCTTCAGTCTAACTCATCCATGCTGACCAGATATCCTAAACTAATCTAGTTTCATTTGCTAGCATTTGGCTCATAACCCTCTAAACCCTTCCTATTCATGTACCCATCCAGATGCTTTTTAAATGTTGTAATTATATCAGCCTCCACCACTTGCTCTCACAGCTCATTCCATACATACACCATCCTTCATGTGAAAAAGTGTCTTTTCATCTTGAGGTAATTACAAGCCATTACACACCCTCAGCAGGTGAAATAAAGGAGGTGAGTGAGCTAATTTTTTATCATTTGCACAGAAATAGGTGTCTGGTAAATTCATATTAAACAGAATTGATGGACTGTTCTTGCAACACTTACATTGCCAGTTATAGTGACTGAGACTGACTGAGTTGATTAACTCATTTGTTCTGCATAATTTCTGTTAATGAATCTAATAAACATTTATGTGAGATGATTGATTTATTTGCAGTAAGTCTTGTGGTATGAGCATTTGTTGGTAAAGACAGCATTTATTGCCCATCCCAAATTGTCTTTGCAAACTTAGCGATGAGTTACCATCTTGAATCATTGCAGTCCATCCATTGTAAGTACACTGTCTTTGTTGTTAAGAAGTTTCAGGATTTTGATCAAGTGATAATGGAATAGTGGTGTTAATAATAAGTCAGGATGGTGTGAGGCTCAGAAGTGAGCGTTGACATGGTGGAGTTCCCATGTATCTGATGTCTTTGTCCCAGAAATCACAGGTTTGGAAGGGGCTATCAAAAGAGTCTTTGAATTGCTGCAGTGCATCTTGTATGTGAGCCATACGAGCGCTATGTGTCAATTATGGTAGGAATGATTTGATTCAATTTATTATTGTCACACGTACAGAGATGCAATGAAAAGGATTGTTTTGCATGCTAAGAGGATAAATTGAACCTTATGCAAGTACAACAAGGTAATAGAACAAAATGCAGAACACAGCATTACCGTTACAGAGAAGGTGCAGAGAAAGAGCAATTCTAACATATCAGAGTTCTGATAACTGTGGGAATGAAGCTATTCTTAAATCTGTTCGAATGTGTTCAAACTTTTGTATCTTCTGTCAATTGGAAGAAGGTGGAAGAGCATATAACCAGGGTGGGAGGAACTTGATTTGTTTGGCTGTTTTCCTGAGGCTGCAGGAAGTGTAGGTAGAGTCAGTGGGAGGAAAGCTGGTTTTCCTTATGGATTGGGCTGCCCATGCAACTGCCTGTAATTTCTTGTAGTCTTCGGCAGAGCAGTTGCCATGCCAAGCTGTGATGCAGCTGGATAGGATGCTTTATATGGTGCAACTATAAAAATTCATCAGAGTCATTGAGCACGTGCTGAATTTCCTTAGCCTGAGGAAGTAAAGATGTTGGTGTGATTCCTTGACTGTTGCTTCGACGTGGATGGACCAGGATTGATTGTTGGTGACACTTACTTCGCGAAACTTGAAGCTCTCAACCATCTCCTCCGCAGCCCCATTGACACAGAAGTCGAGTGAATGTCTAATATGACAGAGAGGATGTTGATCAAGTGGTTTGCTTTGTCTTGAATGGCATTGAACTTTGTGTGTTATTAGATCTGTTATCTATCAACTCCTTACTTAGTCATTGTAGATGGTGGACAATCTTAGGGGAGTTAGGAGATGCGTTACTGCAGAATTCTTAAACATTGGCTTGCTTTAGACAAGCTCTATACTTATCATGTGTATATTGACTTATATAGTCCAGTTAGGCAACTGACCACTGCTAATATTTTGTTGTTGGGTGATTTTTAATGTCACAACCACCACGTGGATAAAACATGTGGCCAGTGAACTGTCGATGAAGAGAGATCTTACAACCTTTTTAATTGTAATGATTTTAATTAAAATAGATCAGCATTCAAGCTTCAGTTTAAACCTGCTAAAACTTAGTTTATTACAAGTAATGCCTGATAGTTCCCATATGGATAAAAAGATAATGTTATTCACAATAAATTAGAGGTACCAAGATTAAAAGAAAACAAAATATACTTATAAAAAGGAAGTTCCAATAAAATCCCTATGCGATACTGTTAGGACCATTGCTTCAATGTGTTGCTGCAAAGTCTTCTGTAAGTCTTATCTTGCACAATGAGGTTCCACTGAGCACTAGATAATGTGAGCGAGAGAAGATTCCTTATTCTTCACCAGTTGTGTGGTATCAGGACTCTCTGATGCCCATTAAAAAGAAAAGTGTTTGATTTTCATCCCCTTTGTAAAAACACTCCGTTGGGAACGTCTTCCTCAGAACTGGTTCTTGGAGCTCTGCCGTGTGAGCTTGCTGTCTGGTGAGTTTTATGCTGTTTGAATTTGTAAAAGCTTTTGTTCCAATGAGTCATTTTTCCAACTCTGAGCACTGATTAATCCAGGATGCAGGTCAGGTCTCACACTGTCATGTTGCTGAATTAATCAACATTTCAAATGCAGAGTTATCAATTCAAATGGCTCCCCTTTTGAAGTTATTGAGGTAGGAAGCATTGTTTTGCACCTTAGAAGGATGTTATCTAGGGCTAGGTACATTTTAAATGCATCAGTTTTGTAATTTTGTTTTATTTATCCATGTGTGGGAGTTGGGTGTTGCTGGCTGGTCAGCATTGATAGCCCAGCCCTAGTTGCCCTTGAGAAGGTGATGGTGAGCTGCCTTCTTGAACCGCCGCAGTCCAGTTACTGTGGATTGACCCATAATGCCGGCAGGGAGGGAATTCCAGGATTTTGACTTAACAACTGTGAAGGAACGGCGGTATATTTCCAAGTCAAGGTGGTGAGTGGCTTCGAGGGGAACCAGCAGGTGATGGTGTTCCCAAGTACCTGCTGCCCTTGCCCTTCAATATGGAAATGGTCGTGGGGTAGGAAGGTGCTGTCTATGGATCTTTGCATCTTGTAGATGGTTAGGTTGAGGACATTAGTCTGAGGAACTCCTAAAGCAATGTCCTGAGTGTTGGATTATTAGCTTCCAACAGCCAAAGCCATATTCCTTTGAGATAGACATGATTCCAGACATTGGAACAGTTCCTGCAATTCTTATTGACTTTACTTTTGCTAGGGCTCCATGATGTCACACGTTGTATAAAACTACCCTCACTTAATTTCGTCAGTTCTATAGTTCCCTTTTGGATCAGGACTCTAATGAGGCAGGGAACCAAGTCATCCTGACCCATGCTGAGCCTTACTAAACATTTTTTTTGTTCAGTATGAACAATATGACAGCACTGTAAACGATGACTTCAATCACTTTGATGATCAGGAGTAAATTGAGGGGAAGGTATTGGCCAGCCTGGATTTGCTTGGCTCTTGTGAGCAGGACTATTTGAGAATTTGTTCATATTGTCACGTTGTACTGAAACAACTTCGCTAAGGATGCTGGTAGCTTAAAAGTGCAAGTCTTCAGCCATTCTACCAGGATGTTCACAGGGCTCAGGGATTTTTCCTACCATCATTTCTTGATATCACATGGAATTAGTCCAGTTGGTTGAAGATTGGAATTAATGACATATGAGATCCCACATGGAGGTCAAAATGATAATCCACTTAGCACTTCTGGCTGAAGCTTAGTTTCAGCCTTATTTTTCACACTGAATCAGAAATAGAAACAGCATTACCTGTAAAACATGACTAGAGTGGTGCTGGAAAAGCAAAGCAGGTCCAAGGAGCGGGTTTTTTCCTGCTCCTCGGATACTGCCTGACCTGCTGGGCTTTTACAGCACCACACTAATCTTGACTCTAATCTCCAGCATCTGCTGCCTTCACTTTCTGTAAAACATGTCCATTTCCCATCCCACAATTAAATATGTGGAAAATAACCAGCAGTGCAGTATTGGAGTGACAGTGCTGGTATATCTTGCAAACAAATGCTAGAAATAGTGGGTAACTAAGAGTCTATTAAAAATGAGGAACTTAAAGAAATGGGTATTAGTAGAGAAGCACTACTAATTAATTAACACAACGAAGAGCTGACAAATCCCTTTGATCTGATAGCTTCCATGTTAGAGATTAAAAAGGCAGCGACAGGTACAGTGGTATGTTAGTTTTGATTTTCCAGATTTCCTTAGATTTGAGAAAAGTTCCAAGAGATGGCAAGATAACAAATATAATCCACCCCGCCCCTCCCCCAACCCCCAAATTCGAGAAAGGGAGAGAGAAAGTAGGGAACGCTAGTTAGTCTGATATCAATTTTTGGGAAAATACTGGAATTCATTCATAGGGCTTTGTTGCAGGGCACTTAGAAAATCATGCTTCACAAAATTTTCTGGTCACTGGATCATTGGAGACCAAAGGATTGATGAGGATGAGTGTCAGGATCCTGTTGAAGTCCTGAAATCCTGACTCCTAAGAAAGTCGGAAGTTCAAAGTTTTAATAAGTAATTCCCTTCATCCCACGATCCTCGAAAGAAATCTTCAGTTCTAAGTTTACATTTGCAGTCTTTGGACAGTTTCACTTATTACCTGCATAATTACTCAGCAAATGCTAGAAAAATCTTCATCAAACTCCTAGCTAATTGTGCAAATGACTGTCGGACCCTCAGCCCTCGAACCTGTAACTCCCCTCTCAAAACTCCCTGATTCCTCCCTCCCTTGAACTCTTGGGGTCCTCCTGATAACCAGTTCCAACATTCCTATCCCCTCCCCCAACAAGGCTCTTTTCGACTAACTCTTGGCCTACCCACTTTCCTACTTTGTGTACCATCCTATTGATTTTTCCACTTGACCACACCTACCCTACCCATCAACGCACCTTCTCATTCACAGGTACACTCATTCATCTACACATTGAGCAACTTTGGAACCTTTTCTTTCCAATATGGGAGGCTAGTGCATACGGTTGGGATGGGGAGGTTGAAGGTGGTCCGGTGTGGCGGTATTGGGGACAGGGTGGGGTTGGTGGTGACGTGGCTTGGCTTTGGGGCAGATTTTCTTTCTCCCTCTGAGATTTCATGTGCTGAAGGAATTCTACAGAATCTTATATTCGAAGCAAAGTCAGAAAAATTCGAGGAATGTAATTTATTGGTCATCATTGGAAAATAGGTTTTGATACTGATTGGAAGGTTTCAGCCAGTATGATTGGTCTAAATAAATATGGATTTATTGAAGAAGTATCATGGTTTATTTCAGATTTGGGTTTTTTGAGGAGCTACTAATTAAGGATAAGTGAGAATCAAAGATGTGCGGGTCAGGTGGATAGGCCATGCTAAATTGCTCATAGGTTCCAGGGATGTATAGGTTAGCCATGGGAAATGCAGGGTTACTGGGATAGGGAAGGTGGTTGAGTTAGAGTGGGATGTTCTGTGGATTTGTTGGGCCTAATGACCTGATTCCAAACTGTAGGGATCCTATAAAAATGTGGATGCAGTATATCTGGATTCTCAAAAAGCATTCAATGTAGTGCCGCACACAGGATTAATAAAATTGAGCAGGAGGATGAAATCTTTGACAAGTGAGCTGTTTATTCTCACCAGTCACGTTTCACTTAATTGAAAGATTTAACTGTCCAAGTTGGACAGTTATTGCAGATTGGGTTAGGAAACATTGATAGTTTTTGCAAAAAACAAAATCAGTCATCATTTCGTTCATGATTATTGGACTGAATTTTTAAGATTTTATTTTTGTCCTGCATCCCCACCTATTTGATGGAAACAAGTGAGTTCAAAAAAGTATTTTGAATTGGTAAAATTGTGTGGTAGGGAGCCGCAGAATGAGCTCCATTTTAACTGTGCAGTTAGAAATGTCGCAGGAAAGAAAGGTACGTGATCATGAGCCAGTCAGTACAATGAAATGCCTGGATAAATTCCAATTCAAAAAAAAAATTGGTGAATATTTTGTTCTTGGCCATTCTGCCAAACATGCAAGCAATCGAAAGGATTGCCAATTTGCAATGATTTACCTCAGAAGGTTTTAATTTTAGTTTAATTTTTTATTTCTATTCTGAGCATGTATTCCACCTTATTCTATAGACTCACTTAAAAAATCTCCCATCTGTTTAACACAGGCTATAAACCATCCAACCTTCAATATTACTCAGTTATCGATAGTAATTGCAATAATAAATAGGCATTTTATAATTCACAGGAATCCACACACTCATCACAGTGGCTCTGGAAGGTGCTGTGAATGTGGATGAGATGCATTATGTTGAATTTGGAACTGGATATGGATACAAACAACAGCTATCAATTGAAATGAACGATATTGGAAATGCCTTGATGAAACAAATCGTAAGTGATCCTGAGAAGAGCAAGACGGAATTGTTCTTCTGTAGCTTTCTGTACAAAAATGGAATGTAAAACAAATTACCCCATTTATTTAGTGACACTTCAATGAGCAGTTTTATTAATGTGTTGTTTGTGAGTGTTCTTAATATCAATATGTGTAATTGCCTCAGATGAAGAGTTTTCTGTTTAGTTTCTTAATTATGTTTAGAAGTTAATCTCACAATATGCTGCTTAAATCGTATTGATAATACAATGTTTGTCTGCAGAGTTCAGCCATGGAAACAAAGTGTTGTAATGTTGCATGCACCTGCTTGGGAGAACCAGGTCTGATTGGCATGCAAGGGATCAAAGGGCTGAAAGTAAGTTATCAATATATGTGCACTTTGATTGCTAATTGGAATTTTGAACAAGAAGTGTGTTTTCTATTCATTAATTGATGTGTTCATGTTTTAGGGACAAAGAGGAGCAAAGGGACTTCAAGGTTATCCAGGAGAAGAGGGAGGACAAGTGAGTTGGTATTTTAAATGGATTTGAATGTTTGTCTTTTAAGTGCAGCCACTGTTGCTTATTTCTGGGATTTGTGGCATTTACCAGGTGTCAGAATAAAGAGGGATGACTTCTCCATAAATGCACATAAGAGAAAGCCAATGCAGGTATCTCACAAAATAGGATAGCTTGAATACTACCTAAAACTGTAAACTGCTTCAAATGCAGGTTACAATGGAATCGATTTTAAGTATTGAACATCCTGTTATTTGGACAAACAGGCTGAAGGCACTTGCCACATATATAGAGAGAGAACAAGGTGAGTAGCAGACACCAAATGGGCAACTTGATGTATTATGTTTGTCACTGCCAACTCAGCAGCAAGTTACATTGAGCTTGGGTGAGGTGTCATGATCATACAGGAGGGAATTAACCTCAGAATTCCTCCTCGCACATAAACATCACTTAAACATTACCTCCCAAAGTCTTTTTTCAGATTGTGCATTCGTGAAGCAAATGAGAACAAACAGTTTTCTTGAGACTTGTAATTCTTAAATTAATAATTGAGATTCTCTGTGGGGTAACATGGCATTCTGACTTGCATCTGACAAAGGATCTACTGCTTCAATAGGCAGGCATTTGGAGCAGTTAGGGGCTATCCCTCTGGAATTCACAGCAGGTCGGTCATTGGCTTGGAGATGGGGGTTAGGTCTATTTGAGGTCACCAATAAAGCTTTGTAGCAACTTAGAATCAATTCTAATTCTCCTGAACCATGAATTGCACAACACTGGTAAAATTAACTTTGCAAAAGGCAACTTGAAAGAGATGAAATTGGTCTTAGAAAATATGAGCATTTAACCTTCCTGTCTTGAGATGAAATAAATCAGATATAAATTAAAATCCCCGGTCCAATTTTCCGTTAATTCAACAGGCAGGAAAACTGGGGTGCTTCAAGTGTGGACAGCCTATCTACCCAGCAGCATTTTCAGCTCACAATTGTTACAAGTATCAAAAAAAATTCATAAATTTATTTCTGGCCTCCGATGGAATTTGTATGTTTCTGAATTTGGAATTTGAAGGCATTTTGTAGTTATTCCAAAATGTTCTGAGAAGCTTTACAATTACTGCTAAATAAGAAGGAACATCTTGTATAATCAAATAACTGTGAAGACATCATTAAATATTTCTTTGACTTGTTACATCTTTATTTAAATATATCTATGATATTGCAGGGGTGGTAACTTTGTGCTGGGATGACTCATAACCACCTGCACATAATTCCAGCTCTCAGTTATGTGAATGTAAACACCACTAGGATATTAGACAAGATAGTTACAATATCGCCTTACATTTGTATTTCTTTTGTATTTCCTCCCAAATAACATGCTGCAGAATTTAGTTGTTGATTCACTCTAATCTAGCCAGGAGCTATAGGTGGGGAACAATTGCTTGCGGAAATAGACAACATGACTCTTGAGGGGTAGACGAAGGGTGGCCTCAGTGAGTTTCCTTGACGATATTTTGCATTATACCATATTGGCTGTGTAGATTGTGGCTCATGGAATTCTCTAGTTCGAAAGAATTTTCATGACCTGCATGTGGCACCTTCCAAATTTCTCCACTAAACTGTCGAAGTATCTCATATCGATTATGCAAAGGAAATATATTAAAGAACTGAGATGATAAAATATTTTGTTTGCTCCTTCAGTTTGCATTATAGTCTGCTGCTATTATTAGCACTCCTTGATGCTAAAAAAATTTAATTATGCAGTGGAAATTTATATTCTGAAACAAATGTAATTACCATGTTATTTTAATTCAGCAACCTTGAATTAAAAGGGTTAGATTATACTCAAAATCTGTGACGAGTTTGGAAAGTTTGCATTATTTTTGTGGAGAATTTGCTTGAAATGAAACTGTATAAATAATCTTAAGATGTTCAAATATTTACATCAGAACCAGAATGTAGTAAAGTACTGAATTATTCTAAAATAAAGCTGAGTTATTGTCGATAATAAAACTTAGTTTTTGATTCCACTGATGGAACCCATCTGCTTATTGGCTGTGCTGGCTGAGTCATGGAGTAGAAATCCATTTGTTACTGGTCAAGGGAATGCTAGAAACAGATATTCACAAAACCTCAAGGTCGTGTTCTGTGTAGAAAAGCGTGATTTTTAGTTTGGTATGGTTTTTGTAATGTGGTATTAGTTTACATGTCTGGGACAAATATTGACTCGACATCTTTCAAGATGCTTATGGCTAAATTGCATCTTCCCATCTGATTAATTACTTTTCCATGATGTAAATATTCTTAAATGTCTTTTGAGCTCAACTTGCTGCAAAGCTCTACCATTTAGTTAAAGGCAACTTTGATCTATCAGACATGATACAGCCTCAACTCCAATGTTTAAAAAGCCAATCCAAAAATTGAATTCAGAGGAATTTGAAATGAGAAATGAGCGAAATAATTTGTTTATTCTGGACTGGTGCTAGCTCCCTGATATATTCCTGGAGGTTGTGAGGAGCTTAAGAGAGAGGGATTCTTCCTGAATGTTGGAAGGAAGGAATCTACTAAGACAAGGTTGGACTTTGTGCAGTGTTCCTCAGATTCTATCAGGAAGTATAGGTAGAATAGCTAACTCCATGACATATCAATCATAGCATGAACTAAAGAACTGCAGATACTGTCAATCAGGAACAAAAACATAAGTTGTTGGAAAAGGTCAGCAGGTTTGACAGCATCTGTGAAGAAAAATCAGTATTAACATTTTGGATCCCTAAGGGTTCTGAGGAAGGGTCACTGGACCCAAACGTTAACTCAGATTTTTCTTCACAGATGCTCCAGACCTGCCGATCTTTCCCAGCAAAGTCTGTTTTTGTATTAATCATGGAACAGCTGTACTTAAAAAAGCATATTCCCGGAAATACATCCAGGGATGTTATTTGGTTGGAACTGAGAAATAAGAAAGGGATGATCACCTTATTGGGATTGTATTATAGACTTCCTAATAGTCAGAGGGAAATTGAAAAAGAAATTTGTAAGGAGATTTCAGTTATTTGTAAGAATATTTGGGTGGTTATGGTAGGGGATTTTAACTTTCCAAACATAGACTGGGACTGCCATAGTGTTAAGGGCTTAGATGGACAGGAATTTGTTAAGTGTGTACAAGAAACATTTCTGATTCAGTTTGTGTATGTACATACTAGAGAAGGTGTAAAACTTGACCTACTCTTGGGAAATAAGGCAGGGCAGGTGACTGAGGTATCAGTGGGAGAGCATTAGGTTAGGGTTCTATTAGTTTTAAAATAGTGATGGAAAAGGATAGACCGGATCTAAAAGTTGAAGTTCTAAACTAGAGGTAGGCTAATTTGACGGTATTAGCAAGAACTTTCAAAAGCTAATTGAGAGCAGATGTTACAGGTAAAGGGAAGGCTGGAAAATGGGAAGCCTTCAGAAATGAGATAATGAGAGAACAGAGACAGTATATTCCTGTTTGGGTGAAAGGAAAGGCTGGTAGGTATAGAGAATGTTGGATGACTAAAGAAATTAAGGGTTTGGTTAAGAAAAAGAAGAAAGCATATGTCAGTTATAGACAGGATAGAACGAGTGAATCCTTAGAAGAGTATAAAGGCAATAGGAGTATACCTAAGAGGGTAATCAGGACGGCAAAAAGGAGACATGAGATAGCTTTGGCAGATATGGTTAAGGAGAATCCAAAGGGTTTTTACAAATCCATTAAGGACAAAAGGGTAACTAGGGAGAGAATAGGACCCCTCAAAGATCAGCAAGGCTGCCTTTGTGTGGAGCTGCAGGAGATGGGGGAGATACTAAACAAGTATTTTGCATCAGTGTTTACTGTAGAGAGGGACATGGAAGATATGGAATTTAGGGAAAAAGGTGGTACCATCTTGAAAAATGTCCATATTACAGAGGAGGAAGTGCTCGATGTCTTGAAACACATAAAGATAGATAAATCCCTCGGACCTGATCAGGTGTACCTGAGAAGTCTGTGGGAAGTGATTGCTGGACCACTTGCTGAGATATTTGTATCATTGATAGTCATAGGTGAAGTATCGAAAGACTGGAGGTTGGCTGACATGGTACCACTATTTAAGAAGGGTGGTAAAGACAAGCCAGGGAATTACAGACCAGTGAGCCTGATGTCGGTGGTGGGCAAATCATTGGAGGGAATCCTGAGGGACAGGATATACATGTATTTGGAAAGGCAAGGACTGATTAGGGATAGTCAACATGGCTTTGTGCGTGGGAAATCATGTTTCACAAACTTGATTGAGTTTTTTGAAGAAGTAGCAAAGAGGATTGATGAGGGCAGAGTGGTGGACGTGATCTATATGGACTTCAGTAAGGCGTTTGACAAGTTTCCCCATGGGAGACTGGTTAGCAAGGTTAGATCTCATGGAATACAGGGAGAACTAGCCATTTGGATACAGAATTGGCTCAAAGGTAGAAGGCAGAGGGTGATGGTGGAGGATTGTTTTTCAGACTGGAGGCCTGTGACCAGTGGAGTGCCACAAAGATAGGTGTTGGGTTCACTACTTTTTGTCATTTATATAAATGATTTGGATGTGAGCATAAGAGGTATAGTTAGTAAGTTTGTAGATTACACCAAAATTGGAGCTGTCATGGACAGTGAAGAGGGTTAACTCAGATTACAATGGGATCTTGATCAGATTGCACAATGGGCTGAGGAGTGGCAGATGGAGTTTAATTTAGATAAATGTGAGGTGCTGCATTTTGGGAAAACAAATCTTCGCAGGACCTATACACTTGATGCTAAGGTCCTGGGCAGTGTTGTAGAACAAAGAGACCTTGCAGTGCATATTCAGGGCTCCTTGAATGTAGAGTCACAAGTACATAGGATAGTGAAGAAAGCATTTCATATGGTTTCCTTTACTGGTCAGAGCATTGAGTATCGGAGTTGGGAGCTTATTTTGCAGCTGTACAGGACATTGGTTAGGCTATGTTTTGAATATTGCAAGCAGTTCTGATCTCCTTCCTATCAGAAGGATTTTGTGAAACTTGAAATGGTTCAGAAAAGATTTACAAGGATGTTGGCATGTTTGGATGGTCTGAGCTATAGGGAGAGCTTGAATAGGCTGGGGCTGTTTTCCCTGGAGCGTTGGAAGCTGAGGGGTGATCTTCTAGATGTTTATAAAATCATGAGGGGCATGGATAGGATAAGTAGACAAAGTCTTTTGGTTGGGGTGGGGGAGGGCATAGGTTTAGGGTGATTGGGGAAAGATATACAAGGGACCTAAGGGGCAACGTTTTCACATAGAGGGTGTAGGTGTATGGAATGAGCTTCCAGAGGAATTGGTGGAGGCTGGTACAATTGCAACATTTAAAAGGCATCTGGATGACAATTTGAATAGGAAGGGTTTGGAGGGATATAGGTCGGGTGCTGGCATGTGGGACTAGATTAGGTTGGGATATCTGGTCAGCATGGATGAATTGGACTGAAGGGTCTGTTTCTGTGCTGTAAATCTCTATGACTCTATAGTAATTGACTGAGGCCGTGCTCGCTTTGAGAATCTGAATGTCAACATTTCTTCCACCCTTAAAATGGAATGACCAATAACTTACTTGAGACTTAAAGTATCTCATCTGCACCAAAAACAAATTCTGTCCAACACGCTGGTACAGGGAAATGTGGTTTAATTATAGTTATGTTCAGTTTCACTGATCGAGTTCACTTATCTGTAACTAGACCTTCCCCACTGCTTGCACAAACAGCTCTGTAAATAGCACTTCCGACAATCAGATAACTTGCTTTTAAAATGTGCTGTCATCCCCCAGCCATCTTTGGCTTTTCAAGCAGTTCTCTTCCCATTTCAATCCAAAATCAAAACTACAAAAAAAAATTAAAGCATGGACTTTACAAGATAAGCTGTCTGTTTCTTAGTGCAGAGATATTAGGACAGATAATATTTGAGCAGAAACTGGGTGATTGGGACATGAAAAATAATGCAGATGTTAAAAGAGAGAGAGAGAAGAGGAACTAGGTGAGCTTCTCTTAATCATAGAATGCCTACAGTGTGGAAGCAGGCCATTTGGCCCATCAAGTCCATACTGACCCCCTGAAGAGCATTCAACCTAGACCCAACACCCCCACTCTATCCTCTTAATTCTGCATTACCTTTGGCTAATCCACCTAGCTGTGAATCCCTGGACACCATAGGCAACTTAGCATGGCCAATGCACCTACCCTGTACAACCCAGACTAAACCCACACACACACACACGGGGAGAACATGCAAACTCCACACAGACAGTTGCCTGAGTGTGGAATCGAACCCGAGTCCCTGGTGTGGTAGAGGAGAAAATGTGAGAGGAATATCAGGAGAAATCAGACTATATTTTGATGAGAAGAATCACACTGCAACTCAGGCAGTTTGGATAGTGTAGATGGTCGAAGGTGGCAGGGAGTTTTTATTGTCTGCAAGTGGTCACCGTTAAGTGAGGTGGGTTTCGGTCAAATCTAGGATGCAATAATGCTTTGGATGACGCAAGACTTGTTATTATTTCTTGCAATGCATTTGTCAGTGCTAATCTGTTCTTCACTTTTGAATTAATATTCTGGAGAGAAATAAGGAGAGCAGTAGTGATTGTTGATCTGCTGCGAGAGTCCAAGAGAATATTACTTTGAGATATGCAGATGGCAGGAAGTAGATTGGCCATGAATGAACCTCCTCTGTCGGAAAGTTGGTGAGCTCTGAGAATGGGCATTTATTTGTACAGAGGCAGTAACGTGTACCTGGATGGACCCTTCAGAGAGTGCCAAGAGATACACTGAAGGTGCCTGTTGGGTATGCGGGGTGGGGTGGTGGGGTGTTGGGAGGTGATAGCTTCACACGTAGAAAAGCAAAAGATGACAGAGTACTAATAAATTTAGGTACGAATTAGCATATCCTAAACACCCAGGAGAAGAGTGATATTGCTACAACAGGATGGAAGTTACAAATTCAGCAGAAGTTGCAATTTTTTTAAGTGAATTTCACTCTGCAGATTCTGGGGGTAGATGTGCCTCAGCATACATTTAGATCTTAGTTTTTGTTTAGTTATCAGCCAATCACTAAGTACCCATCTTAGTTGGAGTGTAAATAGACTAAGATTTCACAATAAAACATACAGTCTGAATGAGATGCATCACTTTCCACAACTTGTCCATTAGAGTGGCTTTAACATAAAGAAATATTCAACAATGCAATCATTGGGAGTAAAGAAATGAACTCTGAGCCAAACAGAAAGGGAGATTAAGGATAGTTAACAAAGAGCCTTGGCTCTGGAAATGTTTTTTTAAAGTTTTTGAAAGTGGTGAGTGAGGTGGACAGGCCAAGTCATTTTGGATGGAGTTTCAGAGGGTAAAGCTGAAGCGGCCAGTAGTTCTTCACCCGTATCAGTGTCCAACAGCAAACAAATCCAAAAAAGGGGTTGAAGTCAGGAATAGAGTGATTGGAAAGCAACATTGCTGGACAATATGAAATCATGATTGAATGTGTTGGAAAGAAGGAGAATTTAAAATTTATTATACTGAAGAATTGAGAGCAAGTGAAAAAAAAAACTAAATATAACCAGTGAGAACTGCAGTGATGGACAGGCAGGATTTACCATGGAATGTGAACAGTGAAGTTTGAACATGTTAGTGGAAAATGGGAGTCCAGCAAAGAGAGCAATGCTGTCATGTGACTCAACAGAACAAACAAACTGCCTGTCTTATTAGATTTCTTTAAAAAATCCAGATAGGGCAAAGATGTTAAGTGTTATGACTTGCTTTGACTAAACTATTTACATTCCTTTTAATGGCTCATTCATCAAAACTTGACTAAGGGACAAACAGTATTTGCAGATGAGAGACTCTTTTCCCAACAACTTAGCAGCAGCACTGCAACTCTCACCATTTCAAAATATCCATAAAATCAAACAATCAAATCCATATGTATGAATCTGATTTTTTTTTTCTTACAAGCATCAGCTGATTTAAACCAAGTAATAATTGTAAACACCTCAATGGTGGGGAAGCTTTTAGGAATGATAAGTTGGGTCAAAATTAATGATCACTTGGGCAAATGAAGGTTAGTTACGGAGTGTAGATTTATTCAGAACAAATTATGTTAATACACTTTTGTGAGTTTTTTGACAGGACAACCAAGCGGGTTAGTGAGGTTAATGCTGTTACTGTGGTGCATATGGATTTCCAAAAGGCATTGATAATATACCAAACCATGAATGTGTGAGCAAATTTAGAGCTCATGCAATAAAAGGTAAATTTGCGATATGATATGAATTTAGCTGAGAGACAGAAAACAGAAGGGACTGATAAATTTTGAACTGAATTTTGGACTGGTGGAAGGTTTACAGTAGAGATGCTCTGCCTGATATATATTAATGACCTGGGGAGTCTTGTTCTGCAGGGCAAAATTTCAACATTTTCAAAGTCTTGGAATTGACAAGTCTTGTGAACGATGAGCTGGACAGTAGAGAACTTTAAAGAGATGCAGGCGCATTGATGGAATGACAGATAGAATTTAATACAAAGAAATGTGCAGAGAGATAATACAAAATTGAGTGGTTTCAAAAGTAGATGGAATTGGTTTATGTGTACAAAATATTGAAGGTGATGAAGCAGGTTGAGGGAATGGTTATTAAGATTTTACATCATATCGAAGAGTGTCAAGTACAAGAGCAATTTGGTTACTTTAAATCTCTATTTTGTGGGCAGTATATTTTAAAAAGAATGTGAAGGCACTGGAGAAGAGCCACAAGAATGATTCCAGAAATGAGGATCAGTTATATGGATAGACTGGGGACATTGTGACCTATCCAGTGGAGACTTATAATAACATAAGAAGTCGAAGCAGGAGTAGCAATTTGGCTCATCGATTCTCCCCTGTCATTCACTGAGATATTAGCTGATCTGCTCCCGGCCTCAACTCTTCTCTCATGCCAGTTCCTCACACCCATCAACTCCCCAATATGTCGAAAATTTTGTTACCTCCCCTTTAAACACTCTCAGTAATCTAGTCTCCACAACTCCCTGGGTTAGAGAATTCTGGACATTCACCAGCCTTTGGGAGGTGAAATTCCTTTGCATCTTAGTTCTAACTGCATGTCTCTTTTTTCTCATACTCTTTACTCCCTGCACATCAGCTCTTTTTCTTTTTTGACTTTTTAAAATTCCCCTCCTATCATTCCTCCTTTCCACTAATTAGTTTAAAACCCTATCTATAGCCCATGTTATATGATTCACCAGGACATGGGTCGTAGCATGGATCAAATGCGGTCTGTCCCAGTGGAACAATTCTCCCTTTCCCCAGTACGGGTGCCAATGCCCCATGAACTGGAACCCAGTTCTCTACAAGTTCAACATAGCTCTTGTACTCTATACCCCTTTGAACTAAACAATCTATAATATTGTAGTTTTATTAACTGACTTCTCAACCTGCCATGCCATATTCAGTGACTTATGAATATATACCTACGTTTCCATCTCTTCTTGAAACCACTTTGGAATGTGCTCTTTATTTTTAATCAGTTCTTCCATCTTCTTCCAGTCAAAATGAACCACTTTAGAATTTATCTGGGTTGTATCAAGAAGGTAAATAAAATGTTGATATTTATTGCAAGGGAAAATGAAATCAAAAAACACAAAAATATTACTGCAACTGTGCAGGGCATTGGTGAGACCACATTTTAAGTCTTTTTGGTCTCCTTATTTGGAAAGATAAGATATAATTGAGTTAGAACCTGATTCAGAGAAGGTTCATTTGACCGAAGTCTTATCTTATGAAGAAGGATTGAATAGGTTGTGCTGGTATTCAATGGAATTTAGAAAAATGAGAGTTGAGATAATGAAATCATGTAGCTTCTGAGGGGACTTGATAGAGTGGTTATCAGGAGAATGTGACCTTATATAGAGCAGGCTGGGACTCGGAGAATGCCATTAAAGAATAAGAGGTCTCCTTTGTAAGACAAAGATGAGGAGATTTTTTTTCTCTCTCAATGATTCATTAGCATGTGGAATTCACTTCCCCAGAAAACATTGCAGACTGGGGTATTGAATTTATTCAAGGCTGAGTTAAGTTTTGGAGACAGCAGTCGGGGGTGGCTGGGGGTTGGAGGGGGGAAGGCGGGGGGTGCAGACAGTGTTGAGACCACAACCAGCTCGACTATGGATAGGCTCAAAGGTTCAAACGGCAACTCTTAAGTCCTTTGCTTTTAGAAACAGAATGCGAATTGTGCACAGCAAGAGCCCACAAACACCAATGAAATAAATGACCAGATAGTCTGTTAGCTTTGTTTTCAGTGTTGGTTGAAAGTTGACTGTCAGGTCACAGGAGAGCTCCTTGCTCTTTTTAAAATAGTATTATGAACCTTTTATGTCCACCTGAGAGGAAAGCCAGGTACCTTGCTGATGTGGTGTGGTGAGGTCTACTTAGGATCTTCTGCTATCATGCTATTATACTTCGGTTAGATCCTGTAACATAAGGATGAGATGTGGGTCATGGGTAATGAAGAGTTCAATTAACTTTTACTGCAGCACCTTGTACCTACGTATGTATGTGCCTGGACTTAAGTTAAGCAATCCAACTGCACTGTAGCATGGTTACCTCAGCATGCCAGCTGCAAAAGAACAAAGCTGAGTAGGTGGAGAAGTATATCTTTAAGAAGCTTTGTAGAGTATGCCTGTATCTTTAAGAGACAAAAGCCAGTAGTGGCAGCTTTCAACTATTTGAGTGAGTTCACGCCAAATAAGGAATAATGTTAAGATATCCAAGTTGAAAAAATCAAAATGGCAGAAGCAATTGACCTATAAGCACAGCTTCTCTATATTAGAAAATCACATTTTAGTGTTTACGATGCCATTTTAATTAACAATATGGCTGTGTAGTTAAACTGATAGTATCCTTTTCTGTTGATGTTAGTTTTAAGCTTGTAAGAAGCCTTTAGAATTCCGTATCTTAAATTTTATGTCAGACAGCAAGTTAAGTATTTATTTAAGTTCCTTGTAATAGCAACACCGGGTTCATAGCTGGATAGATCTAGAATTTTAAATGCAAAAAAAAGCAAATCTGCTTCCTGACTATTAAAGTTGGAGATCTGTACTTGTATCAACTTCTTGTGGTTGGTTACCTGAATGTTTTAAGATGCAGGGCTGTCTGATCTTCAATGAAGATTCTTTTAGAAGCAGTAATTACTGCATACTTTCGTGATGTGGTGCGATATACCGATTGTCTGCCACTATCATGCTGTGATACATATAGAAGGTCCCATAAAATAACGGCATGAAGTAGATCATGTGGTAATAAGGAATTTAATGAATTTTATTATAGTATTGTGTACATGTGTACATTACAATCATATGCACTTTCATGCCTGGGATCAAGCTAAGCAACTTGTATGCACTGCAGCACATTTCCTCAGCATGTCACATGACAAGGGAACAGAGTTGAATAAGGAGGTTGAGAGCTTTATACTGAAGAAGGGCCTGTGCCCGAAACGTCGAATCTCCTGTTCCCTGGATGCTGCCTGACCTGCTGTGCTGTTCCAGCAATAAAGTTTCAGCTTTATACTATCAGGTTACATTATGAGCAGGTCACTTAAAGCTATCTTGCATATTTGTTTTGGGGTATAACACAACTGTACACTAATACTGAATTTGTCTGAGGTTTGAAACACAGTCTGGGGATTAAGTTAGTAAAAATCAATTGGTGTGATACGCGAGACAAATTGTCCTCTTGTGTCCCTGATCTCCTTCCAATTGTTCCACCACTCAATTGCCTGTTGTATACTTTGATGAGCTTGTCACCATAATTACCTCATAATGTTTCTTTCTAGTTTTTCCTTCAGTGTGGTCCTCAACTTTGCTCCCTTAAATACAATGGGTGAAGACTTGAATGCCTATAAAAGACAGCTCCTTTAAAATCTGTACATCTCCAGTTCAGTTAGGACCAAGTATTGCATCTTGCCATCCTGTACTAAAACTATTTCCTATGCCAGGATCATCCTGAAATACAGAGGTAGCCTGAGGCCTCTGTTTTCCATCACATCCCACATCCTTAAGCGTTTATCCCTGTGTTCTTCACCATCACCCACAATGAGTACAAGGAGCTCATCAAACTTTTTCACAAAGCTTAAGACCATTTGTTTAGTTGCCCCTGTATCTTACCAATCTCCCTCCTGCCCATGCGACCACATTTCCTCTGTGATTGCTAAATAATCCTGCTCTAACTTGCAGCTCTGTCCCTTTTCTCTCCTATTTCCCATCACATCCTCTCTGAGCACATCTTACTCTGCTTCTTTGACCCAATCTGATCAGAGTGTTGATCAGCCACTTCCCTTCCAAGCTCCCAATGTAGCTGATATGGTTAATGGTGTTTTCTCCCTATTAAATCTGCTGTCATCACTTGTTGTCTCAAGAATACACTTCTTACCCCTTTATCCTTAAAAAAATTATTTAAATTGTTGTCTTTTCCAAAATGTCTTTAATGAAATGCCAATGCTCAGTTAGCTCCAGTTCTACATTTTCAATCCTTCACAATGTTGGAGCATCTTTTATCAAAGTCACGAATGACTTCCTTTGTGATCTGGACCATGATGAACTATTCCTTCCTTTTAAACCTGTCTGCACCCTTTGACATGATTGACAATGCTATTATCCTCCAATTCTTCTTCTCAGTTTTCCAATGAAATGCTACTGATTTTCATTGTTATTAATCCAATTATAGTTCGGCAAATCAGCTATGATGCCTTCCTTTCCATTCCCACACCTTTACCTCTGGAGCTTCCCAAGGATCTACTTTGGCTCTCGAGATTAGATTAGATTAGATTAGAGTGTGGAAACAGGCCCTTCGGCCCAACAAGTCCACACCGACCCGCCAAAGCGAAACCCACCCATACCCCTACATTTACCCCTTACCTAACACTACGGGCAATTTAGTATGGCCAATTCACCTAACCCTGTACATCCAAAGATGTACAGGGTTAGGTGAATTGGCCATACTAAATTGGGAGGAAACCGGAGCACCCGGGGGAAATCCACGCAGACAACGTGCAAACTCCACACAGTCAGTCGCCTGAGGCGGGAATTGAACCCGGGTCTCTGGCGCTGTGAGGCAGCAGTGCTAACCACTGTGCCACCGTGCCGCCCACACATTGTTTATCTGACTTGCAGTGCTCGATATCCAGAAACTTTATTCAACTAAGGTCAGAAAGACTGATGCCATCATCTTTGCTCACCATCACAAATTATGTTTGCTAGCCTTAAATCTACCTGTTAAGCTTCTGAGGTTGAACCAAAACTTTGACAATCTAAATGCTATTTATTATGCTGAGCTGACCCACCAACCACATATCTACTTTACCACTAACCAGTCTTAATTTCATGTCCATAATATTGCCCATATCTGTCCTGCTTCAGCTAATCTACTGCTGTAATCCTAATCTATGCCTCTCTTATCTTTACACAAGACAATGTTAATACACACCTGACTCCTCTCCCACATTCTGCCCTCCTGAAACTTTAGGTCATCCAAAACTGAATCACGCAAACTTTGCCCACACCAAGTCCCATTGCACCCATCACCCCAATCCTTGCTAACCTACATTGATTACCATTCTGGCAATGCCTCAGTTTAAAAGTCTCAACTCTGTTTTAAGATCCCTCCTGTCTATCTCTCCAATGTCGTCCAGCTTTACAGGCATTTGAGATCTCTCAAATTCCTGTAATTCTGATTTCTTAGACATCCTGAATTCAGTTCGTCCATTATTGATGCCTAAGCCTTCGGGTGCCTGGGTAATTTGTTCAGGAAGCTTTTCTTTGAACCTCTTAGCTTCTCTGCGTCTCTTTTCCATCTTTAAGACATTTTAAGACATCCTTTCTCATTGAACAAACTTTTGGTCATCAGTTTTGATATCATCTGCTATGACCCAGTGTCAGATTTTGTTTGCTAATTCTCTAAACATCTTTGATACATCAAATGTGCAATTTAAGTACAAGTTTTTGTTGCTAGTCCAGTTGATGGGTTATGATCCTGGCTGTAGCCTATTACAGTTGCCATGTCTCATGTCCGTTAGCCCACACTATCAATTGTGCCAGCTATTAGACAGGAAATGGTGTGAAAAAGATAAAAATGAGAACAATTGAGCCTCCTTGATACTTTCCCTACCAATATTTAGGTTGATATCACTTCAAATTTAGAACTATACCCAGTTATATTGTAATATACTTTTTGTGATCAGTAAAACAGGGCTATGCCAAACAGCCTATTATAAATGACTTGAAAATATTTACAAAATTCAAGGATTATGGTATTTATTCCATCAATGAAAATGACAAATTCATCTGTGTCTGAATTTTAAGAACGATTAGGCAGAGGTTTAAGGAGATTGTTAGGGCTCCAGCTATTACCTTTTTTTATCTTTTTGTAAAAAATGTTTATGATTAATACCTGCAGTTTTAAGTGACATTACTTTGTTTCTTTAGGGTGAGAGAGGTCTACCTGGATATAATGGTACAATTGGAGATGATGGATGTCCAGGTGCTAAGGGCTTCACAGTAAGAATATGTTTCTTATATTTTCACATCAATGACATATATAAAAATAAGCATTACACGTTAGTCTTATAATCTTATAATTAACTGTATGTGTATTTCAGGGAAGAAGAGGTTATCGAGGACAAAAGGTAAATATGGATTTTAAAAGAATTTCCCGTTCTCTGTTGCCTGAAACTTGAATATTTTTGTCAGCCTGACCTTTCTAAGTTTACGCCATGAACTAAAACCCAGTGTTCTCTTGTAACAGGGTAGTGATGGAGACCATGGTATCGATGGAGTAATTGGAGAGCAGGTAAAAATTTGCTGAACCAGATTTGCACAGAAAGACCATTCACAAATGCTGTACAAATTGTAATAAACCATAGATGACATTATATAAATTGAAATTTGAAGCCTCAGAAAATTAGGGTTGACTTTCCCGCACCACGGATGCAAGTGAACCATTGGTGTGGGTGGTTAGCATTTCCACCAATTGTCAAGTGAGGTTCCTTCTCTCTGGGCAAATTGTTGGAAATTTTCATGAAACAGCTCATCTTGCTTGTTTGATCCCTTATACCCAGTTTTACACAATTGATAAGCATAACATTGATTTGTGGGGTGCAAAGTTGAGGTAGATTGCGAACGCAAGTATTTATGTCATGACTGAAAAGACAAGTATATGCAAAAACATGAGCTTTGGGGCAGAAAAAATGGGTTGTCAGAAACACAGGATTATTTATGTGCAGTGATCTACATAATACATTCAATATGTAATATATAATGGTTAATATACAAATTAAGAATATGTGTTCTTATAGGGAATTTATGGAATTGTTGGACCTTCTGGTGAAAAAGGCATTCGTGGAAAAACGGTAAAATCTTTCCTGTTGTCTGTTACTAATTATTAAACCAAAGAAATATCTATCTGCTGCTTTGTGGAGAATTGTCCTGTTTCAATGATATAAAAGGGAAAAAATGCAAGTGTAGGAAACACATAGTAGTTTTCTTGGCATCTATAAAAACAAAAGGGAAGATTGTTTTTCAGGTACAATTCCTCATCTAAGTTTTCAGGCATCCTTTTTTTGCCTGCCAGCAAGTTGAAAATTGGAATGACTGCATTTCTAGACATCCAAGAACATAGAACAGTCCAGCACAGTACAGGCCCTTCGGCCCTTGATGTGAAATCTCTGAAATAAATTGAAATAATGAATGATTAAAAAAACGAACAAACCCTTAAAGATGCGAAAGTGTAGATGTAGACAAAAAAGCTCTTAAATAAAGTTGTAAAAAAATTGCCTTTATAATGTATATGCATATGAGTATTTAACAAAATCAGAAGTGAGTATGCACCATCAGAATTTATAATTGGATGGGAGGTGACAGTAAATGTTCTCAATTGGAAAATTGTACACCCGGTGTTGGCATGGATTTGGCAGATTTTCGCCCATCCCCAATTATTGTTTACTGCTGTGAGTATTGTTTATACTCTTCTCACTAAAATAACTTGGTAAACCCTACCCCTCCCCAAACTCCTTTAACAATTTGAAACAACTCCACAGAAGCTGAAATCCCATCACCCTTTATTTACATATACACAGTGCATAGACTCTGACCAGCTAGCTCAGAGCCAGTCCCAAAAGTGAAGAGAATCGTTGAGACTCCTGGTAATTTTTTTCTTTTTTTTTCTTTCTCTTTTTTTTAATATTTAACCCCCACACTACCACCTAACTGCGGTAGTGCTTATTTTTTCCCCAGCACCCATGGTGTGTGTGTGTGTGTGCAGGTGTGAGACACAGTGAGAGACACAAGGTGTTCGAATCTTTATTCAATTTCCACCACCAGGAAGATAGGAAAACACCCGAGTGGCCAGTGATAAGCACTGCCCTTCACATAAAAGGGCAATGCTGTGAGATCAAAACAGCGAAGGGGAGGGTAGGAACTAAATCAAAATAGAGTTGGAGAGGGAGACTCCTGGTAATTCTTTCTTTCTTCCTTCCTTCCTTCCTTCCTTCCTTCCTCTCTCTCGATGTGGGGCAGCTGGTCCAGGGACAGTCCCCTTCAAGGAGGAGAGTCCTTGCACGTACACACATACACACTCACACTGATCCAACTCTCAATAGGAAAACACCCGAGTGGCCTGTGACAATGCTGTGTGAAACACTCTTGTTTTCTTTTTCTTTTTTTAAAGGGATCCCCTGTTTATTTTTTTCTTTTTTATGTGCCCTTAAAACTCCTGATTTTTTTGTTTTCCTTTTTTTGTTTTAACCCCCACACTACCGCCTAACTGTGGTAGTGCTTATTTTTTCCCCCAGTACCCATGGTGAGTGTGTGCAGGTGTGAAACACAGTGAGAGACACAAAGTGAACGAATCTTTATTCAATTTCCACCACCAGGAAGATAGGAAACACCCGAGTGGCCAGTGACAAGCAGTGCCCTTCACATCAAAGGGCAGTGCTGTGTGATCAAAAACAGTGAAGGGGGAGGGTAGGGACTAAATCAAAATAGAGTTGGAGGGGGAGACTCCTGGTAATTTTTGTTTTCTTTTTCTTTTTTACTTTTTTTAATCTTTTTTTTGCCCAGTGACAAGCACTACCCTTCACATCAAAGGGCAGTGCTGATCTCCAATTTATTTATTTATTTATATTTTTAAACCCACACTACCGCCTAACCGCGGTAGTGCTTATTTTTTCCCCAGCACCCATGGTGTGCGTGTGTATAGGTGTGAGACACAGTGAAAGACAAAAAGTGCACGAATCTTTATTCAATTTCCACCACCAGGAAGATAGGAAAACACCCGAGTGGCCAGTGACAAGCAGTGCCCTTCACATCAAAGGGCAGTGCTGTGTGATCAAAACAGTGAAGGGGAGGGTAGGGACTAAATCAAAATAGAGTTGGAGGGGGAGACTCCTGGTAATTTTTTTTTTCTTTTTCTTCTTTTTTTTATTTAACTCCCACCCTACCACCTAAGTGCGGTAGTGCTTATTTTTTCCCCTGCACCCATGGTGTGTGTGTAAGGCCTCTCTTAATTTTTTTTTATTTTTATTTTTTAACCCCCACACTACCACCTAAGTTCGGTAGTGCTTATTTTTTCCCCAGCACCCATGGTGTGTGTGTGCAGGTGTGAGACAGTGAAAGACACAAAGTGCACGAATCTTTATTCAATTTCCACCACCAGAAAGGTAGGAAAACACCTGGGTGGCCAGTGACAAACACTGCCCTTCACATCAAAGGGCAGTGCTGTGTGATCAAAACAGAGAAGGGGAGGGTAGGGACTAAATCAAAATGGAGTTGGAGGGGGAGACTCCTGGTAATCTTTTTTTAAACCCCCACACTACCACCTAAGTGCGGTAGTGCTTATTATTTCCCCAGCACCCATGGTGTGTGTGTGCAGGTGTGAGACACAGTGAAAGACACAAAGTGCACGGACCTTTATTCAAATTCCACCACCAGGAAGATAGGAAAACACCCGGGTGGCCAGTGACAAACACTGCCCTTCACATCAAAGGGCAGTGCTGTGTGATCAAAACAGTGAAGGGGAGGGTAGGGACTAAATCAAAATGGAGTTGGAGGGGGAGACTCCTGGTAATATCTGTCAGCTGTGGTTCCCTGATTGGTCCAGGTTAACGGTCCCAATCAGGCAATTCACACTCAACGAGATCGTCCTGGCCAACGTTGTTCCAGTCACTGCACAATCTGAGCACCAAAGCTTGCTGTTTGACAGGATTCAGGGCAGGCACAATGCTAAAAGACCAAACAACCTCTTTCTTTGCCACTTTTATGGGGAAGATTTCAATGCTGGCTTTGAACAGGGTTTCTTCCTTCTTAACATTCAGTTTTACTGGGCAGGTGTACATAGTGTATCGTCTGCACAGACCCTGTGTACATCATATAATTCACAGTTGACATGCTTCCACCCAATCCATGCAGGCATCTGTCAAAATATAATGTAACTTTTTACGTTTCAAGTTGCTCCTCTTCAGATTTTATGCAGGGCTATTCTTGATTTCCAGAGATTATAGTTTGTTTACTTTCAAGGGCTCTGCTTGAGATTTTCTGGAGGACTGTTTATGATTTCTAGAGATTATATTTTAGTTTTTGAAGTCTCCTTTTTCATGCTCAGTATTTCTTTTATAATCTCCTTTATACTCTTTATGCGACATTATTTTCTGTATTTGGGTTGATGTATGAGACATTTGAACTCACAAAGCCACAGATTTTGAAGAATTAATCAATATCCTCAAGAATGATCAATTGTTCATTAAACTGACATACTTGCAGATCATAAAAACCATTACATTAAACTCATCATGACTAAAGAATATTTTATCTCGGCAGTGACTATTGTTTACTGCTTATCAGATCTAAATTTCAGATTAAAATTTAACAAATGGTGCAGCCTTCATTATAAAATTATCCAGTACATTCTACCCATAGCTTCTGAACACATGGCACCTTAGAACAGAGATTCCACATTCATTAAAAAGATCTCACAAAATTTAATTAACAGAGATTTCATTAGAAAATGGAAAATTAAGCAATGCATTGACAGTGATGTTTAAAAATGTGACTAAATGTGGCAAAATAGATGGATGCTCAGTGTTTTCAGTCATCAGAGCACTTGTATAAGAGGGTATCAACAATATTAACCACAAGTGATTTATGATGGAAAGCAAGAACTTTTTTTAAGACAAACGTTTGTAGGCTATGGAATGTCGAATTGAAGTTAATTATTGAAACAGAGATCCTATCGACATTCAGGTGATGTTTAAATAGGTCGTTGAAGGAAGGAGAAGTAAAGGGATAAGGAAACAGTGGATTACCGGAATTTAGATGATTACTCAGCATTGCTACAGACTAAAACAGAAATTGCTGTAAAAACTCAGCAGGCCTGGCAGCATCTGTGGAGAGAAAACAATGTTCATGTTTAAGTTCCAGTGACCCTTCTGTAGCCAGGAAAATTTTAATATCCATGCTAAAAATGGTGGAGGGGGCGGGGAGTTAATAATAGGTAGGGGTAGAGCCCAGAGGGAGGAAAAAGAAAGTTGGACAGACAAAGGAACGCGCAACCTCAGCCTGGGAGAATAAATACCTGCAAATGGAGACCATTCGTGGCCGATTGTGGTAACAGCCTGGTATGTGGGGGCTGGGGTAACAACATGGGAGAAGGTGCTTAAGCTGTAAAGTTGTTGACTTCGATATAGAGTGCAAAAAGGCTGCAGGGTCCCAATGCAGAAAATGAGATCCTGTTCTTACAGCTTGTGCTGAGCTTCACTAAAGCTCTACAGCAAGCCTGAGACAGAGACGTTGGCCAGGGAACACAGTGGTGATTTGAAGTGGCTGGCAATTGGAAGCTCAGGGTCATTTCTGTGAGCAGACCATGAGTGTTTTCCAGGTTGTTGCCCAGCCTCACCTCCCCAGTGTAGAGGAGACCACGTTGTGAGCAATGAACACAGTAAATTAGATTGAGTGAAGTGCAGATAAATCACTACTTCACCTGGAAGGTGTGTTGGGGCCTTGGATACTGAGGAGGGAGGAAGTAAATGGGTAGGTGTTACGCCTTCTGCAATGGCATGGGAAGGTGGCATGGTTCAACAGGTTTAGGGCCTGAGCACCATACCCACACACCAGGCCAGGTCAACACATTGGCTGCTACCACAAACAACCCATTATCAGCTACTAATGGTCCCCATTACCAGCTATTCATTCTCCCAGGCTTACCTTTTGCTAGTCCTTTGTCTGTCCAACTCTGTCTCTCTCCAGGCTACATCACCACCTATTGTTTACTTCTAAGCCCTCGCCTCACTCACTCTTTTTCATAAATACCAATATTTTACTAGTTACATTCAGTTCTGAAGAAGGTCACTGGACCCAAAACATTAACTCTGTTTTCTCTTCATCGTTAGTGCTTGACCTGCTGAGTTTTTCCAGTAATTTCTGTCTTTGTTTCTGATTTCCAAAACCTGCAGTTACACTGGTTTGTATTGCTATGGACTAGCTGTCATAAGTAACCTGTTTCTATGCTAACTTTTCTAGTAATATTAAAGGTAATTATAAAACAGCAGTAGGCACAAGACTCTCTTTCTTATTTATACATTATAAGAATATGGGAATTTTATTATCTCTATATTTACAGTGACTGACTGAAAGGATTACAAAAAAATTCAAGCTTAAACTCTTAATTGTAACAAAGAAATTAAATGTAATGCTGCCTAAACATTATTTCAATCAGAAATTTAAACTCTAAATTAGGGAAAACAACCTCCAAATTTAATTTATAAAATAACTTAAGTGGCCCTTCCGTGGTTATATCTTGTCCCTTATGTGGAACAATCCAGGAACCAGTCCAAAGCTGATCTCAGCTGCTGATGGCTTCCTTCCTTTTTACTTTCCCCAGCTCGGTATTTTCTAATCCCAAGCTGAATTTCAGGGTGAGGGTGATCCTGGGAATCACTCCCTCTAGCCAAAGTTAAACAAATCTTCCAGTCTTGTTTGAATTCTCAGGAACATGGTCTCTCTAATCCAAGTATCAACTTGTCCCCTGCTACCCTTCTCCCCCTCCCCCCTTCACCCAACCACCGCATCATTTTGCTGTCTGTCTCTCAGATTCTTCCAAGGCAGACCTGACTGAAAGATTCAGGGATGTCTTAAGGCAACTCCATGGGCCAATGCTAGGTATGTTCTGCACAATAACTTGCCAATGAAAATGATGGATGCAGATTTGACACTTCAATTTCAATATTGTATAATTGTTTAGGTTTGTTGTAAAACAAACTTGCACAAATGTTGCCTTCCTGAGCTTCTGTGGTTTTGAAAGGACAAAAAACTGGACAACTTTGTCAGTGGGGTGATAACTTTCTTATCCAATTTTCATTGTGTGGTCTACTCCAGCAATTAAATAAAATTAATTATGAAAAAGGCAGGCCTTTGTACAGTCTAATCATTAGTGAGCTCTTCTGAACCACGGACCATGTTCATTACATTACTAAATAATTAATACAATTTGAGCTAAGACTTGTATCATATAAATCAGAAAATTTTGAACTCAAGTGGTCACCATTATCTGCATTTGCAATAAGTGCTATAGGCTTTTAGTAGGCATCATGTGCAAAAATCAGATGTTTGTGAATAGAGTAGTGGGGAAATTACCATGCATAGATTACCTTTCTGATTGCATGGAAGGACTATAATTTTCTTTGATGTTTTTCAGCTAAGATCAAAATTGCAAGATATGGACTTTACCTGGATCAATATATCACTTTGCCAGACCGTGCTTTGGATACCCTGCAGAACCCCTTGAGTGAATTATGGTGTTCATCTGTCTGGAGTGCAATGCACTCTTGGGCAGTGAAACCAGTCTTAACCAATGGAATCATTTAAATTCAACTGATGAGTTTAAATTATTTACAAAAAACTAATTTTGCTTGTCTTCATTTCTAGGGTAGAAAAGGCCAGAAAGGTATATCGGGTGAGCGTGGAGAGAGCAGTTCGCGTGGAGACCCTGTAAGTAATCTTTAGAAAAGTGATAGCATAAACGTAGATCATCACAGACTGTGCAGAACAGTCCTGCAGTCCTGTTCAAACCTGCTTGAGAATGTTGTCTATGCAATGCAACTGCTTAGGATTAATTCCGTTGAATAATGGAAGCTTTGATATTAAACTGGAGGTTTTGCAAATTTTATGGTGTATCATGTTGTTTTTTTACAGTCAGCTGCATTTATGAAATGCCTGAAAATTTGTCTTTATATTTAAGATTTGTTCAAACTGGGTTACTGTAAACAACCACATGAGTAAAATTCCGCTTTGCGAGAAATGGAGCTGGATTTTGTGCTCCCCAACTCATGGTTGTCAAGGCTGGCAGGAGGAGGGAAGCAGCTTGTGAGGGTGTGGAGGCAAGAAAAGAGTCAGAGGCTAGCCCACTATTGAGCTTATTGAGGCTCTTTTGATTGACAGCTTTATCCCATAGCCAATGGGATTTCAGTGGTGAGGGGTGGCCATACCCTGTGGGAAGCTCAAGAGTATTAGCCACTATAATCAGGAATGGGGGAACACCTTTGGAGCTACCCTCAACCCATTGGTAGCCAGATTATATTAACACACAGTCATAAGAATCAGGAGCAGGAACATGCTATTTGGCCCTTGAACCCACTCTGTCTTTTGATAAGATCATAACTGATTTAATCTTTTCTTATTCGTTCACGAGAGGATGGCATTCACTGTCAAGGTCAGCATTTATTGCCCATCCCTAATTAGTCAGAGGGGAGTTAACAATTGACTGCGAGTGTGGAGCTATATTGCGCCAGACCAAACAAGGATGTCAGATTTCCTTCTCTAAAGGACATTAGTGAACCAGATGAACCTTTATGAGTGTGGTACTGGAAAAGCACAGCCAGTCAGGCAGCATCCGAAGAGCAGGAGAATCAATGCTTCAGACATTCCTGATGAAGGGCTTATGCCTGAAATGTCGATGCTCCTGCTCTTCAGATGCTGCCTGACTGGCTGTACTTTTCTAGCACCACACTCTTGACTCTGATTGCCAGCATCTGCAGTCCTCACTTTTTCCAGGAATGAACCTAAGTTAACCTTCAAAATATTCCTTGACCAGGCCTTGACTCTTCCCTGGAAAAGAGAATTCCACAGATTAATGATCCTCTGAAAAATAAAAATGCTCCTCATCGTCATCTTAAAAGGAAAATAACATATTTTTAAACAATGGTCTCTAGTTCCAGTCTCTCCAATAAGCAAAAACAACCTTTCAGCATTCGCCCAGTCAAGCCTCCTCAGTCTCATATATATTTCAATAAGATCATCTCTCAACAATTCCTACATAAGATAACTCCCATATCCCCGGAATCAGTTTCATGAATCTTCTCTAAATTGCTTTTATTATAATTATATTCCTTTTCAAATAAGGAAATGGAAACTATACAATATACCAGATGTGGTGTTCCCAACCTTCTGAACAACTGCAGCAAAGCTTCACCACTCTTAGATTCTCTGTCTCTTGTAATAAATGACACGATTCCAATGGTCTTCCTAATCCCTTGTTGTACTAGCATACCAGCTTTTGGCAATTCGCATCCAGGGTTAAAAAGATCTCTCCACACCGTAGAATTCTGGGGCCAAAGGGTTTGTTTCCACACTACAGGGATTCTGTGATTCTGTGATTCTATGATTTCTCTGTTGAAATAACATGTTGCTTACCTATTTTTACCGAAGTAGAAAAGTTCACTTTTTCCCATATTATACTCCATCCAAAAATTTTTGTTTTCCTTTTCACTTAACCAATCTCTCATTTCGCAACACTAACCTCCATAATCCTCCTCCTGTAAGGTTAATGAGTGCAACTCCATGTTCTCGCACTTACCCACCTGTCGTTACTCTGACCTTCACTGAAACTGCTGAGTCTGATTTACCTGGGCTCCTCTTTCTTGGTGGCATTGGAACTGTAATCGTACATTGGGACCATATAAATGCAGTATCCAACCTCAAAGTTCAATAAAATAATGGAATTGATCATCAGCAATAAAATTGGAAGCTATACTTACAACAACAGCCTAATATAAGGTGGTCAACATGAATTGTTAAGGGGACATCTTATCTGACCTTTACTGTCTAATGACATTTTCCAGTCCTTGAATACCTTTCCCTGTTCTGTCTTTAGCAATCATTAACTTACAGTCTAATATTGGCTTGTTGCAACTTGATCACAGATCATTTTACCTGATAGAAGAGAGCAATACTGCAAGATTGTTATCAAAATAGCTATTGATTTTGCTTTATATTTCTTTTGATCAAATTTAGTTTGGAGATCTTATGTTTCTGCAGATTGCAAGAATGTTTTTTAAATCCACTATTGTTCGATTCTTGGACATTGAAATGGAATATAAATCATATAATTCCTGATTAATAATGTACTAATCAAATCCAGTTTCTTCTATCTGAAGCTGTAGCAATTCTAAACACTTTATCCAACTTGTTCAATCTTGATCCTTACTGAAGTCAAACTTAGCTTGATGATTTAAAGAATAAATTATTTCTGTGTTTTTAAATCCCTGCTCCCTATGTGTAACCCTTGTCTGCTCCACAATTTTCTCGTTTAGTGATTGACAAACTCATTATTTGCTATCATGGCTTGTATCTGATTGTTAATCAGAGGCAACAACTATAGTTATTATGATGTGAGGTGACTTATTTTAAAATGGAATCAGATGCAAAGAGGTCCCCTAAACATATTTTTGAAGTTTTCTTTCCCAGAAGAATTCTGACTACAATCTAGGCCATGAAAACTCACTGTCACATACTCTAAGAACTGTAAATCTCTATCATTACAGTAACTTAGCTTTCCTATAATTACATTAGGCAGACACATTACTTCAATTAAGATTGACAGAAGAGCTAACAGATTTTCTCACCAGTAGTTAGGAAATAATTGCTATAATTCATAGAAACACCTCAGAATACTTCACATATAACAAGTTGTTCCTATTGTTCTTAATGAGACAAACATTTTGGAAATGTTGCACACAGCAAGGTCCTAATGACTAGTTAATTTGCATTGTGTATTGTTGGTTGAACGAAGACTGTTTTGCTTCAAATACTGACAGGCAAACTTTAAGATATATCAAGATAAGGCCCTATCTGACAGCACAGCATTAGTAACAGAAACAGAAAGTGCTGGGGAAATTCAGCAGGTAGGGCAGCATCAGTGGAGAGAAAACAGTTAACATTTTGAGTCCCGTAGCACTTCATCAGAACTGACAATCAGATCACCAGCATCCACAGCTCTTTTATTGTTAATATACTATTGATATCACAGTCTATGCTACCTAGCTAAGATTCACACCATTCTAAATCAGAGTGGTGAGTGACACGACTGATCCCAAAGTGACTGGTTACTTTGCAAAATTTAAAATGGATTTATAATTGCAATATCCTGAATAAAATGATAGGCCAGATTCTTTCTCTGCTGGTGGGTTTGCCAGTCAAAAACAAATACCACTAACTTCCTCCTAGAACACCTATTATCCCTTTATGCTGCTTGAAAGGTGGAAACCCACATGGTGGCATCGGGGTTGTAGACATTACAGTTCCAATTCAGCATTAAAAGATTGTGCCCAGCTAAAGGATGAACCTTTCATTTATGATCTGTACAGTACCATTGGAGAATTAGAATGGAATGGGTTAGAGAGATTCCTTTGTTACCTTTTGCAGAGAGTCGTAAGCATTTCTGGTGAATTCTGAAAGGGAATGGCAACATCAATAGAAAAGATAACAGAATAGATGCTGCTCACTCTCTACAACTCAAGACAGGACTCAGTTAAAAAAGCAATGAAGTTCGATGTAAATGCATTGGACTATGGGGATCAAAAACTAATATCTGATTACCAGTGCATTGCACAACTTGCAGTCCCTACACCAGTACTGATCTTGTTGACATACTGTCCCAAAGTGCAAAACACTGGTTTGAAAAGTTTCTTGAGACCCACTATTTCCTATGGAAATATGTTCCTCGTTGTGCATACAGAGTTAATCTTAGCAAGAACTAATGCTATTTGTTGAATCATTTAGGCACCGCGTTTGATCAAGCTGTTTTACTGTTCGATTTTAAGCAAAGTTTTGTTCTTTTCCTTTGTGTTTCTTAGGGCGAACCTGGAACAAGCAATAACGTTAAAGGTCAAAAGGGTGAAAGAGGAAACCCTGGCCAAGTGGTACATGAGCTTTATTTCTCTAACATATCTGTTTGGTGATTTATGTTTAGTAATTTATATTTATGATTCACATTGGACACTTTTCTTTGTGATAATCATAAATGGAATAATAGTGAACGTTGTGTTACAGGGTGATCCAGGCAGAGGTGGTAATCCAGGTAAACGTGGTGATGTCGGAAATCATGTAAGGACGTCTTCTTTACTTCATCAGATTTGCTACTGTTCTATCATAGTTACTTATTTAAACCACTATTTTTCAAATCAAATCCCTATTTCACATTTAGTTAATAAATTCTACATAGAAACAGAAAAGGTGGCTGCATTCAAAACAAGTTAACTATCTAGATAACATTTCAGATTAAGAACAAGTTCTCAAGTTGGCCATTAAGGATGTACATTCCTCTACTTACCAACTTAATTTAAAAATGAAATGTGACCATAGATTAATTTACTGTTTGAAGTAAATAAGAAATTAACAAGATATACCCTTTAATATCTAACCTTGCTGATAAATTGAAATGTAAAAAACTTAAATAGCTCAAAAACTCAGACTCTAATGGAGATGGAAGTAAATATATACGTGTAATGGAAGTAACTTGAGATGCAAAGTTCAACTCAGGGTTGAACAGGATATTGAGACTTCAAACAGTTTGGATTGGATTTTCTTATTGGAAGTTGGTACTGGGAGACAGGACTAATGCTGTCTCCTGTTCTTACCTCATACCAGGAGATAGTATTTTTCAAGGGTTCAAGCCCTACATAATCTGGAGCAAGTTTGACCACTCCGAAACTGTGACCTAGCCTACACCAGAGCAGGCCAGTTACATGGTTCATTTTCGGTCTCGAAACAATTTGAGTCCAGTTCTTCCAATGCAAGCATTAGCTTATCTTTGTACATTTGAAGTGCAGGAGCACTATAAACTCATCCTCATGACATCTCTTCACTGTCTAACATTCAGCCTCTCACCCCTCACTCATTATCTAATTTATGCTCTGAATTCACAAGCCCTATTCTTACAGCTAGGAGTGTGTTGAATAATTCTTAAATCTTTATAATTAAACAGACAGGTTCACCAAGTCACTTACTGGATTCTAGCAATGATAAGATGATTAGGTAGTTTGATTATAGCTAAGAGCCCATTAAACTCCTCACAAAAACAAACAGACTTCAGAACTACCATCACAGTTGTCTAGACGAAATATGGAAGGTAAAGGGAAAAGTTTAAATAAGACACTGTTAGTATACTAAATTGCTCTTTCGATATTGTAAAACTTACGCTGTCAGCTATCATTTTATTCATATCATGAATTTTAAAATTAATCTGAAGACTTTTTCTCATTTACAATATTTAGCCTTAGTAGGATGGTACGATGGCTCAGTGGTTAGTACTGCTGTCTCACAGTGCCAGTGACTCAAGTTTAATTCCAGCCTTGGACGACTGTCTGTGTGGAGTTTGCACATTCTCCCCGTGTCTGCGTGGGTTTCCTCCAGGTGCTCTGGTTTCCTCCCACAGTCCAAAGATGTGCAGGTTAGGTGATTGGCCATGCTAAATTGCCTATTGTGTTATGTGCATTAGTCAGGGGGAAATGGGTCCGAGTGGGTTACTATCTGAAGGGTTGGTGTGGGCCAAATGGCCTTTTTGCACACGTTGGGAATCTAATCTAATTTGACAGTTTACCGGTGGACAGAAGCAACAACCAAATTAAAGTATTGTGATAGGTAGCTACATCTTCCAATTTCACACTGTATATTCTACCAAATCAGTACAGATACAACTCATGCTATTCACAGAGGTAGTGCCGCGCACCCGGCCACCTCCTCTAACCTAATAATAAGACCCGTTGTGTAATTAGGTAAGTGCTGCATTTTGCTTGTTCTATTCTTGGACCTAGTTTTTTTTAAAAGGTTACTTTTAGAGGGATGGCAGTGAAGGCAGTGCAATGTTCCTCTTGCAACATGTTTGAGGTGAGGGATCCCATGGTCGTCCCTGCAGATTACACTTGCATTAGTTGTGGACTTAATATCTGACAATGCAGTCTGCACACTGGAGTAGACTCTTCCTGGGAATGGGTTCTGCATTCTGAAGAGAATTGTTTATGGTAATGGACTCTCTGCACCAGAAGGGACTCCATTTGTTGGTAATTGACTCTATCTTGTTGCTTGTTGGGTTTATCACCTGCACTGTTTTGGATATCCCTGGGTCTGGCAGACCTCACTGAGCGGGAGGCTCAGGTCGTCCTGAAAGCTGTCACCCTGAGAGCTGGAGGGTGGGTTGGCCGTCCTGAAGGGCGGAAGGTGGGTAGGCCATTCTGAGCGCTGTCTTCCCAAGAAGGCGTAATTGAGACAGGCTGTCCTAGATGTGGCCAGAAGGTGTGCCGGACTGGCCAGGAGCCAGAAGATGAGTGAGTAGGGACAGACTAAGATCTGGAAGACTTGTGGGCTGCCCTGCATACCATCGTCCCAGGAAAGGGGCTGGGTGTCCTAGAGGTGGCTGGAAGGTGTGTCAGGGTAGTCAACAAGCTGGATGGCATGTAAGGGCAGACCAAGAGCTGGACGGTGGATAGGTGACCTCAGGGCTGTCAACCCGGGCAGATACCATGCAGGCTGTTCTAAAAGGTGGCCAGAAGGGCGGTTAAGGAAGCCGGAAGATGGGTAGACTGTCCTGATTGCTGTCGTCCTGGGATGGAGTGGGGAAACAGGACAAGCTGAGGTGACCGGAAGGTCCATCAGGGCGGATGGAGAATCAGTAGGGGCATGGGGTGGACTGAGAGCTGGGAGGGGCAGGCTGCCTTTGAGTGATCAGAAGATGAGAGGGATGGGTGTTTTTACTAGGTTGACAGGGGTGTCTGTGTTACAAACTGTTTTATCGTTCAGTTTATCGGACTGTTTATATGTGATTGTCTACTGTTTCCTTTTTATATGATGAGTTGGGATTTGTCCTCTTTTCCCTGTGAACTGCTTGTATGGTGGGGTTCCGGCTTTGCTGCCCCTTTCTCCTGTAAATTACTCTTTTTTGTAAACTGCTGTTTACTGTTAAGTTTTGTAATTTGTACTAGTTAATTTAAAAAAAATAAACAGGAGATTAAGAATCTCCTCAGTTCAGGTGACTGACTCAGAGCTGGCAGGCAGGAGCCATTGTACTGTGCACAAGTAAATAAATGGTGCCTTGGTGATGGGATAGCAGCCTCTGGCAGTCATTTCAGCCACAAACTCTCCAGGGGATGGGGGTGGTTGGTGTGGGTTTGTGTTTTCTTCTTCAGGCTTACAAAAAGCCATAATAGTACACACAAACTGTGTGGAGGAAAGTACAATTTTCTCCAGAGTTAACGTTGGGGTTCCTGAGCTTATATGAGGTACATGAGCAATTCATATCCAGAGACTTCCCAACCTGCCAAAAGGCCACATGAGTGAGTTTGGGCAGATGAAAAAAAAACATGTTTCCAATAAAAACAAACTTAAGTTCAGCATTTCATAATCCAATTCACAACTCCATCAGGAGACAGAAAATATGACCCCTACCTAACATTAACCTACTAAAATAATTGTGGATTCACAAGTGGAATTTAAATATAGATAACTTTTACAATTTATAATGTAGGAAAGATGGAGGTCATCCAAAATAATTTCATTTCATTTCACTGCCATTTTTAATAGCAAGTAACAGATGGCTTTTATCACCTACAACAATATAATAGAGCTGTTCATAACAGACCTGTTTAGCAGAAAACTTTAATCTACAAAACATACAGTCCTCAAAGCATTTACATTTGTACATCAAATAATAGCTTTTTAAATACAATTTGTCTATCTCACCATCTAGCCCACTCAAGCAAGAATTTTTTTAAAAAGTCTCTGCTAGTTCGTACAATTTCAAAAGAACTTTGATGTGGGGAGATCAAATTTTCAGTCCATTTCAATTTGCCCAACAGGTTTTAATGCAAGCAAAAATGAAAATTGAAACCAGAAATGGGGATCTTTGCTTTGACAAAGTGAGGACTGGAGATCAAAGTCGAGAGTGTGGTGCTGGAAAAGCACAGCAGGTCATGCAGCACCCAAGGAGCACCAGGATAAATGTTTTGGGCATAAGCCCTTCCTCAGGAATGAGGCTTGTGGGCCAGAGGCTGAGATATAAAGGGGAGGGGGATGGGACTGGAGGAAAGGTTTGAGAGACTGCAATAGGTAGATGAAGTTGAGGGTGAAGGTGATAGGTCGGAGAGGAGGGTGGAGAGAATGGATGGGAAAGATGATGGACAGGGTGAGGGCAATGCTGAGTTGGTGGCTTGGGGCTGGGATAAAGTGGGGGGAGGGAAATGAGGAAACTGGTGAAATCCACATTAATCCTGTGGTTGCAGGCTCCAAGGTGGAAGATGAGGTGTTCTTCCTCCAGGCATCAGATGGTTAGGGTTTGGCAATGGAGGAGGCCCAGGACCTACCTACATGTCCTTGGTGGAGTGGGAGAGGGAGTTGAAGTGTGCAGCAATGGGGAGGTGGGGTTACTTGTTGCAGGCGTCCCAGAGATGTTCTCTGAAATGATCCGCAAGTTGGTGTCCTGTCTCCCCACTGTACAGAAGACCACAACGAGTGCAACTGATACAGTAGATGACATTGGAGGAAGTACAGGTAAATTTCTGTCGGATGTGGAAGAATCCTTTGGGGCCTTGGACAGAGATGAGGGGGGAGGTGTGGGCGCAGGTTTTGCTCTTCCTACGATGGCAGGGGAAGGTGCCGGAGTGGGGTGAGGGCTGGTGGAGGGCGTAGATCTGACAAGGGAATCGTGGAAGGAATGGTCTCTCCAAAATGCTATAGGGGTTGGGTTGGAAATATATCCCGAGTGGTAGGGTCTGTTTGTAGGTGTGGGAAGTGACGGAGGATGATATATATTGTATACGGAGTTTGGTGGAGTGGAAGGTGAGAACCAGGGGGATTCTGTTGCATTGGGAGGGGTGATGTTCAAGGGGAGAGGTGCGGGAAGTGGAGGAGATGTGCTGAAGGGCATCGTCAACCATGTGGGAGGGGAAATTGCGGTCTTTCAAGAAGGAGGCCACCTGGGATTTTCTATGGCAGAATTAGTCATCCTGGGAACAGATGCGGTGGAGGTAGAGGAATTGGGAATAAGAGATGGCTTTTTTTTACAGGAGGCAGGGTGAGACGAGGTGTAGTACAAGTAGCTGTGGGAGTCTGTGGGTTTGTACTAGATGTCCGTGGTTAATCCGTCGCCAGAGAATGAGATGGAGAGATTCAGGAAGGGGAGGGAGGTGTCAGAGATGGCCCAGGTGAATTTGAGGTTGGGGTGAAAGGTGTTAGTGAAGTTGATGAACAGTTTCCCCTCATTTTCCCCTCCCCCACACATTATCCCTGTCCCAAGCCTCCAACTCGGCACCGCCCTCTTGACCTGTCCATCTTTCCGATCCATTTGCTCCACCCTCCTCTGAGACCTATCACCTTCTCCCCCACCTTCATCAACCTATTGCATTCTCAGCTACCTCCCCCCCCCCAACCCCACCCCCGTCCCATTTATCTCTCAGCTCCCCCAGGCCACAAGTCTATTCCTGATGAAGGGCTCTTGCCCAAATTGTCGCCTCTCCTGCTCCTCGGATGCTGCCTGACCGGCTGTGCTTTTCAGCACCATACTGGAAAAGAAGGTTTAGGGGTGACTTGATAGAGGTGTACAAGATGATTAGGGGTTTAGATAGGGTTGACCATGAGAACCTTTTTCCATGTATGGAGTCAGCTATTACGAGGGGGCATAGCTTTAAATTAAGGGGTGGTAGGTATAGGACAGATGTTAGGGGTAGATTCTTTACTCAGCGAGTCATGAGTTCATGGAATGCCCTGCCAGTAGCAGTGGTGGACTCTCCCTCTTTATGGGCATTTAAACGGGCATTGGATAGGCATATGGAGGATAGTGGGCTAGTGTAGGTTAGGTGGGCTTGGATCGGCGCAACATCGAGGGCCAAAGGGCCTGTACTATGCCGTACTTTTCTAAGTTCTATGTTCTATTTGTGAATGGACTGCAAAGGAGGCAAAATCAGTAAGCCTATCTTTTGAACACATCTTGCATCTAATCCATAGGAGATGCATCAAATTCAGCTAGTGTACAAACCAACAGCTGCATAAGTCCAGGTACCTCCCTGAAGATTAAAACAAATTTATTAGATAGAGGCTGTCAATAAGGTTATATTCCTCTCAGCAACTTCCTTATTAGGAGCAGAGCTCTTTCAGGTTCTGTTCTCTCCATTGCCGATGGAAATTGCCAATGGCAGAAGCAAAGGCAGGGCCTTTTTTCTTTCCAGTCTGCTTAAGTTTGATCCCAGCTGGAACCATGAAAATCCAACTCTTTAAGTCAGCTTAAGACAGTAGCTAGGGAGAGAGATAGTTTAAATGGTGGGAAAAGGAAGTGCCACTTGTGATGGTTTCAGCATTTCCAGTCTTTAGGATGTAGAAATTGTGACTCATCACTGACTGGATGCTTGTACAACAAGCTGAGTTAATGAAGGGGTCAATAAAATGTGAACGAGTATGGTGAGGGTCAGGAGAAGTGGAAGTGCCTCAAATGCACATGCGAAGGAAGGTCCTATGAGCGCAACTATATTCACCGAGGAATAACTGTGAAGATGTGGAAAGATATGAGGCCAAGATAAATGCCTGGGGGACTCATGAGATGGAAGGGAAGCTTAATATCCTGATAAATTATATTTGTTTTTACCTCTATCTATATTTTAGACAAAGTGGAATATCTTTTTTCAAAAATATCACTTGATAAGAAATATTACGTCATAACATTATTTTTGGAATAACTGATTGTAGAGAACTTCAAAACAAATTTTTCACTTTAATAGGGTCCTGTTGGTGCCAGGGGACAGATTGGTACACAGGTAAGATTTACTTTGTCTTAATCATGGTACTTTCAAAGTTTTTTATATCGCATCTAATTGCGTGCAATAGATGGCAGTGTAGACAGCAGAAGTGAAAGAAATAATTTTAGGCTGGCATCTCAGAATGAGCAAACTGCATAAACATTTTATTCTTGTGGAAAGCTTTTGTGCCACATAAACCCATTCAATAATATTGATAGACAAGGTGAGGTTCAATATCACAATTTCCTTGCTACCCTCAGTGCTTCCTCCAAATGCTGTTCAACATGAAGGAGCACTTATTCATTAGTTGAGAGAGGGTGCAATCAGCAGGAGATTTCCACATTTAACTCAATCAAAAGTTACCTGATTGAGTTATTAGAGTCATAGTTCAGAGTCAAAACTGAGAACTCACAGGACCACTTCCTCCTGATTATACCAGTGTGCTTCCATCTCTGATAGATCTCTCCTGTTGCTGGGATAGGTTTTACCAGGGATAAGTATTGGAGGTGTCAAGTTATAATGTATATTTTGGTCAATGACTGTCTAGGATTTTGCTCCATTAGTCTCAGGAACAGCTCTTTTAGGCTTTAGTGGGCAGGAATTTGTAGAGTTGACAGGGCAATGTGTACCTTTTGGAGTCGACGTCGATGCCAAGGGATCCATTCAGTTTTATTCTTAATTAAATTTTCTGTAGTGGTCAATACCACTGACTGGTTGTCTGTCATCTTAGAGGGAAGTTAAAAGTCAACCAACGGTAGGTTTAGAGTCACATGTAGGATGAGATGATACGAGGACAGAAGATTTCATTCTCTAAAAGGAGCATTATGTTAGATTTTCTAATTAATTGAACTTTAATTAAAAGCTCTTCTGATGAGATTTGAACTTGTATTTCAAGAGCATTCATAGATAGCTGGATGTCTAGTCCAATAACATTACTTCTACACTATTAGTCCCTTCAGCACCCATTCCATCTTTCATGATGTTCAGGAAGAGGAAGTGATGTTCAATGAGCGTGAAACGGGTAATTGGTAAGGAAGTAAAGGTCCCGCAGTGTCCCAGTTGCAATTGTGATACATGCGAGCTGATTTTGGCCAGAATTGCGGAAGCTTGGTTTTTTTGAAACCAATGCAGAAAATCACAGTTTGGGGCAGTTATGAAATGATATTAATAAATCAACAAATTAGGTTTTTACATGAGAAATAAAATAAGAACATTAAGGCTAATTGCTGGTGAACAGTGTGATGATTGAGAGGAAACAATGTACATTAGCAAATCAGCAATGGCATATGGAGTTATTGATTATGCACCAATTTCTCTTATTCTCTTTGATAAGATGGTAATTGGTCATGAAATCATGAAATAATGCTTATTCTTGTATCTAGGGAACTAAAGGAAGAGATGGTGTACCAGGTCTTCAAGGAGATCCAGGATTCCGAGGCATACAGGTTGTTAATGAGCTGGATTTGATGAATATAATATCATTGTGAACGCACAATGTTTTTCTTTTTACTCAACTGTGCTTCAATAATGTTTCAATGAGTTACTGAACTAAATTTATTTTGAGGTGTAAATAACACAAAGATTTATGAAGCATTTTGTAATTTTCTAATATTTAAGATGTCTCTGTTTTCCCTATGGATATACTTGGGTGAATTTTCAGAATCATAGTAGCCTAGATAATAGACAAACATAGTGGACAGCTCCATGTTCAAATTAGTGTGATGATACATTATAGATGGAATTTTGTCAGCCTCTGAATGACATGGGCCATGGTGAGAAATTTGAAAAAAATTGATGTTGAACAGAGATCAGCACGACTTTGAATGAAGAGGTCCCATTTTCCAACTAAGTGTCACAAGGTAAGTCAAGATTGGGTGAGTGGGGTGAGGCCTGTTTGGATGGTTTGCTGCTCATTAACAGCTTCAGTGTGACCCAGTCTTGTCTGATGACTATGCATTTTCTCATTCATTCACCTAATGGACAGAAACGAGACACCAAGAATTCCCGATATGAAACACAGAGCTGTTACCTGCCACTTACTGTTCTGGACCTCCATCTTGGAAGCCCAGAGCACACTTAGAGCATACACCCTGGGCAGTCACAGGATGCATCCAATGTCCATGGATGATAGATTCAAGCCTCACCACACCATCATGGCACATTTCTGACCCACTCACAGTACGTACCTGCTCCTTGAATGCTGCATTTGAGATTGCATTGGCATTGCAGTGCTGCTTTTGAGAAAACTGTGCATGGAAGGACAAGCACACAACTCCATGAATTCACCCAGGGCTCGTGTCAGGGTTCCTTGCTCACTCTCTTAGCATTCTCTCACTTTGTGTCTCTGTTGATGGACAGCCCTGTGAACATTGAAGTTATTCAAAGGGTTGGACTGTGGTCAGTCTTGGGGTCCAATCACTAACCGTCAAGGGGGTTGGTTATCCAGGACAATGCTGCCGGAGGGAAACTGTGGATCTTAATTGTGGAGTTTGGAGGCAGTATGCTGGGATGCAGAAAGAATTACAATTGCATAGGGGCAACTGCATATATAAGGAAGGAAGGTGATGATAGAGCATTGAAGGAAAAGGGGTGTTGTGGGAATAGCTGGATAATTCATAGTCAGGAGCGCCCTGGCTTCCATGGTGAGGAGACCCAGTGCATTCCTAGATTGGACATGTTTACCCGGTCTGCCTAGGGCTGGGGAGTTGAAATAGGGAGACTGAGAAAGACCAGTTAAGTGGGGACTAAAGGAAGTCGATGGGGAGAGTGACCAATAGGGAATGTGGAGGTTTGCCAATAGCAAAAGGCCTAGCCTGAGACCCACTGCGTGAGGAGCACCTGCTGTTTCATTCTATCGTTCTGTATATAGCAAGGCTACAATGGAGTTGAAAATGGCTGCCACCACACACAGAGTGGATGGGGTAAGTAGTTCATTTGTGAAGGAAGGGAATTCAATTATATGTGATATGAGGGTCTTCAGTATTACACAGATACCCTTACACTAACATGGAAAAATACCAGCAAGTGCTCCATTCCATGTGAATCTTCAGTATTAACTCTTGTGTGCAATCCAAGTGCTTGCCCCAACACACATGACCATTATACCACATTATGAATGTCACCCTCTAATGGCTGCGATACATCACCCATGTTTGCAACCTGGAAGATTGACCCCAATTGGCAGTGTAGCAACCACCTTCCAGTATCCTATATTTTTGCATAAAGTGCAAAAGCAGTTCACTTCAACCTTGGATCGTAAAATGTGTAACCCTAAAGCTGGCTAGTCTCTGTACCTTCACTATTGTAGTTGCAGCAGATCAGGCATTCACTGACACAGCTCAGCGTAAATGTACAAAGGTGTTAACATATTGACAGCGAATTGTCATTTTTACAACCCACATGTCCTCACAAAGTCTTCTTCCTTCTTTTCCTCTGCACATCTCAGTGCAGTCCTGGATTTTGCCATTGAAGTGAAGGGACCCTGCCTTACTGGGGAGCCTGTGGCTTTGGAGTTGTGTTGGTTAACCCTGGGGGCCTTCTGTGGCTGGAGGGCCCAAATGTGTTCAGTGTGTCCTTCCCTGAAGCTGGTGGAGGCTCCTTGGCTTGACATTCCACAGGTTGGCGATGGCAGACTCCTCTGGAGACTTCTCCATGGCCTGTGGGGGTGGTTCTTCTTCAGGCCGGGTACCTACCCTGTCTCCTGTAGAGAAATGGGCACCTAGAGTGAGGTCCCTCGACCCCTCTATTCGTGCTGTTGGTTCACCAATGGCTGTAGCGATGGAGTGCAGATCAGTGGATATGCGGCAGACACTGTGTTGCAACAGGTCGGATAGGGGTGCAGCAAGCTGTAGAGCACAGGTCTTCATTAACTATTGTCAAAATAATGTCAAGACCCACATCCTTTGCAGTACCCTGTACCTTCGATCTAAAATTGCATGGACTAAATTGAATTGGCTGGAGACAGGCATTTGTGATACTGGGGATGTCTGGTGACTTATAATCCATTCCATACCAGACACCCACACCCATAACTACCCTGGCACAAATCCATGACGGGTATTAGGCCTTTTGCTTGAGAAAAAGATAAATAAGATGTTGGAAAAATCTATCTGTGCATAAACACGTCCTTAAGGCATCACCAGAGGCCACCAAGTACTTGAGAGGAGAGCTTCAACTGACATCAGTTGTTCCCATCTTACCATCTGCTTTCCCCTGTTGTCAAACACGGTTCACCTCCCTGCCCCTCCTTTCCAGATTCTTGACCTTGATCAGATTAATGTAGGAGGCAATGCATCCTCTGCCCTTCCAGAACTGAGGGACTGCAGCAAAGTTGACATTTGGTGCTCGCAAACGGTTGGCTGAAAGTAAATATTGTGGCGTGCTACTTACAGTCCTTTACCTATATAGTAAACCAACTCTGTTCCTGCATCTCCCCTGCATGGTGGTGCTGGGTGGGGAGATGTTGAAGAGGTGATAGCCTAATGGCATTAATGCTAAATTATTAACCCAGAGATCCAATTGATATTTTGAGACCTTGCTTTGAATCCCACCACCTGGCAGATTATGGAATTTGATTTCAATAAAAATCTAGAATTAAGAATCTAATAATGACCATGATGTCAATTGTTGGGGGAAAAACCCACCCAGTTCACAGATGGTCCTTTCCTCAGCTGATCTACAAATAATTCCAGAGCCACAGCAATGTGGTTTACACTTAACTGTTCCCTAGGAAATTGGTGATGGGCAATAACTGCCGGTCTAGCCAGTGATGTCCACATTCTGTGAATGAATCAAAAGAACCCATCTCTATCTCTCTCATCTCTCTCTCTCTCTTCCTCTCATCCTTTCTTCTGTTTGTCCATGTTTTTCTGTCTTAAGGTATGCATGCTTTTTAGCTTTGAACAGAATTGAGGTGAGATCATTTTGTTGTCCTTGAAAGGCAGCTTGTATTATTTTTGACAAAAGTTTATCAAAATTAGCATGATAAAAGACGCAAGGGAAGTTTTCACTGGATACTTCCCTGGTGCTGAAGAGTCTGTGGTAGCCAAGTCGAGGTATTGAACTGCAAAGCCTTGGATCCCACCGAAAAAATCAGTGCTGTGCAGAATTAATTTGTTGGAGACCAACAATTTGTTAGGGTATTCCAAGATGGAGGACAGGAAAAATTAGTGACTGTAAGAGTTGCTCCTTTTTTGAGGCATTTCAGGTGTTGGAGGTGATTTCCTCAAATTCCAGGAGGAGTAATTACTGTTTGATATGCTGTTGCATTGTTTTGGAACTTTGGAAAAAAATGTCAAACAACGGGATTTTTAAAATGGAGAAAGACAGACAATAGGCAGCACATGGTCAGTGAAGGAGAGAGAGAGAGAGATAAAGAAAACTGACACAGCAGTGAACCTGCGCAGTTACTGCCTTGGCTGTTTGAATTCATGGATCTCTGGATATCAGAATGCGTCTAGGAAAACTTAACAAACAGCAAAATTCACAACTGATCTTGGAGGAACCTGTTCGGGAGAGGTCACAGCACAGAAACAGATAAGTGAATTGATTTAAGTAGAGCCTTGCTGTAAATTTACAATAGTGAATAGAGTGGGTTCTTGCTTGATTTTATGTTTTATTGAGATCTGTCCCTTAATTCCATTTTTAAAATATAAGCCATAAGTATTAAGTTAGCTGGAGCAGTGTTTTTTAGAGCAATAAGACGGTGCTATTTTCTGTGTCTGTAGATTGTGAAGGAGCAAAAATGGCCCTTAGTAGAGTGATATGCTCATCTTGTCGGATGTGAGAGTTCAGAGAGAGTTTATGTGTTACTGAGGATTATATCTACAATAAATATCTTTGGTTGCAAATCCTTTCACATTGAATGGATTGGTTAGAGAGACAGTTAGAGGCAATGAGGAATTTACAAGAGTAAGGGGGTATGATGGATGGCAGATTTAGGAAGGGAGAAAAGCCCAGATACAGTCACATAGATGGGTTAACTCCAGGAAAGGTAGGAGGGATAGGCCGGTAGTACAGGCATCTCCTGGGGCTATCCCCATTTCAAACATGTATGCTGTTTTGGAAAATGTAGAAGGTGATGGACTCTCAGGGGAATGTAGCACGAACAGCCAGGTGTCTGGTATCAAGTCAGGCTCTAACGTAACAAGGGATACGTCGGGTTCCAAGAGATCAATTGTGTTAGGGGACTGTCTAGTCAGAGGCACAGACAGACGTTTCTGTGGCCAGCAGTGAAAAATCAGAATGGTGAGTTGCCTCCCTGGTGCCATGATCAAGGATGTCTCAGAGAGGGTGTTCTCAAAAAGGAGAGGACCCAGCAGGAGATCATTGTACACATTGGAACCAATGATATAGGAAGGGAAAAGGATGAGATACTGAAGGGAGACTATAGAAAGTTAGGCAGGAATTTAAAAAGGAGGATAGTAGTGTCTGGATTACTCCTGGTGCTACAAGCTAGTGAGAGTAGAAATAAGAGGATAGAATAGATGAATGTGTGGCTGGAGAGCTGGTGCAGGGAAGAAGGGTTCACATTTTTGGATCATTGGAATCTCTTCTGGGATAGAAATGACCTGTACAAGAAGGATGGATTGCACCTGAATTGGAAGGGGACTAATATACTGGCAGGGGGGTTTGCTAGAGCTGATCAGGAGGATTTAAACTAGTAAGATAGAGGGGTGGGACCCAAGGAAATAGTGAGGAAGGGGGGTTTGCTAGAGCTGATCAGGAGGATTTAAACCAAAAGATAGAGGGGTGGGACCCAAGGAAATAGTAAGGAAAAAGATCAATCTGAGACTGGTACAGTTTGGAAAAGGAGCAAGTCAAACAGTAAGGGCAGGCAGGGACAAAGCAGAGAACAAGGTAGGACTGATAAATTAAACTGCATTTACTTCAATGCAAAGGGCCTAACAGGGAAGATGAACCCAGGGCATGGTTAGGAACATGGGATTGGGATATCATAGCAGTTACAGAAACGTGGCTCAGGGATGGACAGGATTGGCAGCTTAATATTCCAGGATACAAATGCTATAGGATGGATAGAAAGGGAGGCAAGAGAGGAGGGAGGGTAGCATTTTTGGTAAGGGGTAGCATTACAGCTGTACTTCAGATATTCCTGGAAATACATCCAGGGAAGTTATTTGGGTGGAACTGAGAAATAAAAAAAGGATTATCACCTTTTGGGGTTGTATTATAGATCCCCTAATAGTCAGCGAAAAATTGCAAAACAAATTTGTAAGGAGGTCTCAGTTATCTGTAAGAATAATAGGATGGTTATAGTAGCGGATTTTAACTTTCCAAACATAGACTGGGACTGCCATCGTGTTAAGGGTTTAGATGGAGAGGAATTTGTTAAGTGTGTACAAGAACATTTTCTGATTCAGTATGTGGATATATCTACTAGAGAAGGTATAAAATTGACCTACTCTGGGGAAATAAGGCAGGGCAGGTGACTGAGATGTCAGTGGTGGAGGACTTTGGGGCCAGCGACCATAATTCTCTGAGTTTTAAAGTAATGATGGAAAAGGATAGACCGGATCTAAAATTTGAAGTTCTAAATTGGAGCAAGGCCAATTTTGACTGTATTAGGCAAGAACTTTCAAAAGCTGATTGAGGGCAGATGTTTGCAGGTAAAGGGACGGCTGGAAAATGGGAAGCCTTCAGAAATGAGATAACAAGAATCCAGAGAAAGTATATTCCTGTCAGGGTGAAAGGAAAGGTTGGTAAGTGTAGAGAATGCTGGATGACTAAAGAAATTGAGGGTTTGTTTAAGAAAAGCAAGAAAGTTTATGTAAGGTATACACAGCAGAGATCGAGTGAATCCTTACAAGAGTATAAAGGCAGTAGAGTACACTTAAGAGGACAAAAAGGGGACATGAAATAGCTTTGGCAAATAGAGTTAAGGAGAATCCAAAGGGTTTTCACAAATACATTATGGACAAAAGGGTAACTAGGGAGAGAATAAGGCCCCTCAAAGATCAGCAAGGTAATCTTTGTGTGGAACTGCAGGAAATGGGGGAGATATTAAATAGGTATTTTGCATCAGTGTTTACTGTAGAGAAGGACATGGAAGATATAGAATTTGGGGAAATAGGTGGTGACATCTTGAAAAATGTCCACATTAAAGAGGAGGAAATGTTAGATGTCTGAAAACGCATAAAGTGGATAAATCCCCAGGACCTGATCGGGTGTACCCTAGGACTCTGTGAGAAGCTAGGGAGGTGATTGCTGGGCCCCTTGCTGAGATATTTGTATCATCGATAGTCTCAGGTGAGGTGCCGAAAGACTTGAGGTTGGCTGATGTGGTGCCACTATTTAAGAAAGGTGGTAAGGACAAGCCAGGCAACTATAGACCAGTGAGCCTGATATCAGTGGTGGGCAAGTCTTTGGAGGGATTCCTGAGAGACAAGATTTACACATATTTGGAAAGGCAAGGACTGATTAGGGATAGTCAACATGGCTTTGTTCGTGGGAAATCATGTCTCACAAACTTGATTAAGTTTTTTGAAGAAGTAACAAAGAGGATTGATGAGGGCAGAGCAGTGGACGTGATCTATATGGACTTCAGTAAGGTGTTCAACAAGATCCCCCATGGAGATTGGTTAGCAAGGTTCGATCTTATGGAATACAGGGAGAACTAGTCATTTGGATACAGAACTGGCTCAAAGGTAGAAGACAGCGTGTGGTGGTGGAGGGTAGTTTTTCAGACTGGAGGCCTGTGACCAATGGATTGCCACAAGGATCAGTGCTGGTCCATTACTTTATGTTGTTTATATAAATGATTTAGATGTGAATACAGGAGGTAGTACAGGAGTTGGGAGGTCATGTTGCGGCTGTACAGGACATTGTTTAGGCCACTGTTGGAATATTGTGTGCAATTCTGGTCTCCTTCCTATCGGAATGATGATGTGAAACTTGAAAGGGTTCAGAAAAGATTTACAAGAATGTTGCCAGGGTTGGAGGATTTGAGGTATAGGTAGAAGCTAAATAAGCTGGGGCTGTTTTCCCTGGTGCATCAGAGGCTTAGAGGTGACCTTATAGAGGTTTATAAAATCATGAGGGCCATGGATAGGATAAATAGACAAAGTCTTTTCCCTGTGGTGGGAGAGTCCAGGACTAGAGGGCATAGGTTTAGGTTGAGAGGAGAAAGATATAAAAGGGAACTAAGGAGCAACGTTGTCATGCAGAGAGTGGTGTGTGTATGGAATGAGCTACCAGAGGAAGTGGTGGAGGCTGGTACAATTGCAACATTTATAAGACATTTGGATGGCTATATGAATAGGGAGGGTTTAGAGGGATATCGGCCAAGTGCTGGCAAATGGGACCAGATAAGATTAGGATATCTGGTCAGAATGGATGAGTTGGATGGAAGGGTTTGTTTTCGTGCTGCACATCTCTATGACTGTGACTCTATGACCTCAGAGGCAGCATAAGGAGAAAGGATGTGGTTGGTCAGATTTGCCCCCTTTGGTCTGAAGGAATAGACCAGGCTGTACAGGCAGAATGGCATAAGTTGTTGGAGGAGAGAGGGATTGGAGGATGAGGAGGCCCCAGATTGGTGCTGATTTGTTGCATATTCTACATCCTGGTACTTACTTGGGAGACCTACCGTTACCCCAGGCAACTATGCCAGAGAGTCATGCTATGGCGTGACAGTAAATGGATGAAAATGATGATGGCCCAGAACAAGGAGAGCACCAGATGACTGCAGGCCTTTGGAGGGCCACCCCTGACCAACTGATTGAAGGAACTTTTGACAGATGTCCTACAACTTCGGACTCCGAGTACCATGCCACATGCCTTACCTTTCACAGCTGAGGATCCATTGAGAGGGTTCAAGGTGGAGGTCCTGTCTGTTGAGAATTGCCAGGCAATCAGAGTCTGGCGGTCCTTTCTATGCTCAACACTGCCACCCAGCCAAAGAGAGACCACTGCTGGTACTACACCCACCTGAGGCATTGGATCAAGGAGGGATCCAGGCATCAGTGAGTGATGGCAGGAAGCAGGTAAAAAGAGCGGGTCAGAGAGAAGGAGCCAAGAGAGTTCACCCTGAAGACGGTGGAGATGGCCCCAATCCATTCGTGACAGGGACTGAGTACTCATGATAGAAGTCCCATTACCCCTCCACTTCCCCCTCCCTCTCAACCCTTGAGGCCCCATAAGCAAATATGACTGTTAAATGCTCCCTGCATAGCCCTCCATGTCTCCTGTTTTCAACTGAGTTTATATCAGGGATGTAACCAAGGAGGGTGAGAATGCAAGTGACGAAGTGGAGGTGGGAATACACTGTTGTTGTGGTAGACTGGATTGTTTACACACTAATTTTGAGAAGATTTATTCTCAGATTAAAATGTCAGAAGTCACACAACACCAGGTTATAATCCAACACAATCTTTCCAAGCGCCGCTCCTTCATCGGGTGAAGTCTGATGAAGGAGCAGCGCTCCGGAAGCTTGCAATTTCAAATAAACCTGTTGGATTATAATCTGGTGTTTTGTGACTTCTGACTTTGTCCACGCCAGTTGAATATCTGCACCTCCACATCATAAATTAAAATGGATCTTGTTTAAAGAAGCTAGAAACAAATATTTTCCAAATCATGGGTGACAGGCTATCTTTACAATCTGGAAACAGGAGTGATCTTATACTAACAGTAATGATGTGATGTGGTTTTTAGGAAATACTTGTTACCTAAAACAGTTAAGTAACTCCATAACTGCGCCAAGTTTGTAATGATTAACCTGACTAAACTTGCTTTTGCTTCATTTAAAATAGTTCAGTTCATACATGTCACAGAAGCGATTTGTGCTCTGAATGTATTTACTTTTTCTTGTACTTAATAATTGAATTCAAAATGAAGGAATTTTTTACTATGTCTTAACAAGGAGATAAATTAGGTCACTGGGACAAAAACTCTTGTGGAAAAATGTTACACTGTGGTTTGTAACTGTCCATTTTTAATGATTAGTTTGGAAACAGCACTCTTACACTGAGACCCAACTCGTACCATGGGGATGTAAGCATTGTTGCCTTTTTGAACTTCTGCATCTCATGTGGTGTAGGTTCATCCTAGAGGAAGTTGCAAGACTTTCACCAGTGGCTGTGAGAGACAACTTGCAGTTGGTGGTATCTCCATGTGTCTCAGCCCTTGTCTTTCTAGAATTCATGAATTTGAAAGGAGCTACCGAAGTATTATAGTGACTTGCTGTAAATGGATATTGTGGAAGGCAACACCATGGCCACTATGAGTTCATGTTTAAGGAAGTATATGTTTATAGAAGAGTATGAATGTTCAGAAATTCCTGACAATGCAGAAAGAGGCCATTTAGGCCTTTGAGTCTGCACTGACCCTTCCTCCACCTCCACCAGATCCCCCCTCCAAAATAATCCCCCATGGGGTTTCTAACCATGCCTCAACCATCTAACCTGCACACTATGGGCAATGTTTAGCCTGGCCAATTCACCTAACCTGCACACTACGGGTAATTTTTACTCTGGCCAATCCACCTAACCTGTACATCTTTGGACTAAGAAAGGAAACGGGAGCACCCAGAGGAGAGAATGTGCAAACCTCACACAAATAGTCACCTAAAGCTGGGATTGAATCTGGGTCCCTGGCATTGTGAGGCAGCAGTACTTGCCACTGTACCAATGTGCCACCCATACTTATCAAATAGTTTGCACTAAAGAAACATTATTGCATTATTTGGTTCAATTGTCGGGCAGCAAACCACCATTTATCAATCTTGGAGTTTATAACTGTAGTTACATCATCAATGTAATGTTGGCATACAATACAGGACTAGGGCAGCATGGTGGCTCAGTGGTCACCACTGTAGTCTCACAGTGCCAGGGACCCAGGATTGATTCCAGCCTCGGGCAACTGTATGTGTGGAGTTTGCACATTCTTTCCGTGTCTGCATGGGTTTCCTCCGGGTGCTCCGGTTTCCTCCCACAGTCCAAAATGTGCAGGTTAGGTGAATTGCCCATAGTGTACAGGGTTTGTTGGTTAGGTGCATTAGTCAGGGGCAAATGTAGGGGAATGGGTCTGGTTGGGTTACTCTTCAGAGGGTCGGTGAGGACTTGTTGGGCTAAATGGCCTGTTTCCACACTGTAGGGATTCTATGATAAAGTGACAGTAGTGTGGAGGAAATCTATGAAATAATCTGTGGGACAACTGCATCATTACTAACTTAAAACCCAGTGCCAGAGTTTATAAACAATTATTGACAAGTATCTTCTTGTTGCAGGGGACACCAGGAACCTCTGGTACTCCAGGTCGAAAAGGAGAAATGGGAGCCCGAGGTCGGCAGGTTTGTATTGGAAGTGAATCTTGCTGGGTCTGTGAGAGAGGCAGTTTTGGTCAGGTTGATGAAAATTACTCTGTTTAGCCATTGTTAAGGAGATTACAGGATAATGTAGAGATATGAATAGCTGTTTACAATTACAGCATGTCACAACAGCTGCATGCCTCAAGGCACTGTATTATTCAGTCCAATCGCTGAGTGCTGCTTGCATTCATTTTAAATGAGTGCAAACACCAGCAATATAAAAGTGCTCCAATCTAATTTACTTTAGATGCAGTAGATGAGGGCTAGGTATTAACATTGAGCTAATGGCCCAGGAGACACCGAGCCCAGAATAGAGTCAAAATCTAAGCATCAATTTGGGGCTTTTGTGGCAGAGTGGTAGTGCCCCTACCTCTGAGCCCAAATAACACAATTTGTCAAATCTTCCCTATTTCAGAGGTGTGTCATAACATATCAGAACAGGTTGATTAAAAGCATCTAGGTTGTTGAGTACTCATTCAGACCTAGAAAACAGAGCAGACGTGAAATGCTTTGGCCAAGTATGAGTGACACTTACTCAAGAGTGATCAAAAAGCAGGGGTTTCAGACAGTTACCAAGAGATTCTCCAAATGTGGAACAGCTTAACAGCCAATTTTAGATGGGAGTTGTCTCATCAGTAAGAGTATGTTTTACTGTCCTCATGGACAGAAAGGAAGGTGAGGCAGATCATGAGTTTGATGCATAACTATCCATGTGGGAATTGACACAATCTTGTGTCAAGATCTGTAATAAGTACACCAATGCAAAGTTTGGCTCTGTTTCAGTGAAGAATACTTCTCCATACAAGTGTTGATCATGACTTTTTCACTGAATCTCTTCTCCGAAGCAACAGTGGCATCTAGTGGTAAAACATTATACTGAATGAGCTATAATTGTGAGCCTCAGATCATATTTAATATCCTTTAGTCACGACTGCAAGTTAGTAATCTGTTTAATCTTTAAACAGAACTCACTCTGATATTAAATGTAATCCACACAGTTTAGTTTTAAAATTTGGTTTCATCTTTAAAACTATTTCTCTTTTCTTTCTGAAGCTCCAAAAGATTGCATGTTTTAACTTATCTCTTGCAATTTCATTTTTTTCTCCCGACTCTCCAAGTCAGCGAGGATCACTACTTCCTTATTTGGGCACCTCGTCCAACTGAGCTTTATCACTGATTAACATCAGCAGGGTAAATGATAGAAATATAATAGTCATGTCCCCATCTAACCTGCATGTGTACTTTCCAGCATTCCATTTTGGAAGATGAGCACAAACAGCATATTTTTCCCATTTCCAGCCGGAATATATTAAATCCAACGATAGCTCCTCTGCTGTCACTCTGACTGGGAGTAGCTAACTCAGCACAGATCAGGAGATACCTGAGACCTTCCCCACCTTTGTCAACGGATAACTGACCTGGAGCAGGGAGAAAGTTGATAAGCCACATATTTATTAAGCTAAAGGCAAAATAAATTTCAAATAAAATACAAATTACAAACGCAAGAGTTGGAAGTGTAAAACCTCAACAGCAGTTTACATACCTTTAATATAAATATGGTTATGGTAGATATCTGTGTACTCGGATGAGCTATGCTGAATAATTTGTCATGTACAGAACTGTACAATTCTGACAATTGATCAAAATAATTGTATCAGGTTGGAGTTTGCATTAATATGTTTTTTTATAGTGTTGATATTCCACTATAATTGATATTCCTTTTCATATAAATATACCACAGTATTGTTGGTGGCTGCATAAATATCTCTGCAGTTAGTGCCAAATATACCATGTATTATGGTGGAATCAAAGCTTAATAAAAATTGACCAGCCTCATCTGATGCTGTTGAAACTTAGATCATGGAGAAATTAGGCTTTCATACCCTAAAGACATTAATGACCATCATTGCCATTGCTAGTGCAATACAGATAACAATGGACTTTGGGTTGATGCTTGAAAAGAAATGCAAATTGTGGTTGCTAGCTGCGTACATTGCCAGTGTAATATCAGACCAAGAAAACAACAGTTTTAATTGCTGGTCTGTGCTGAGCTGATCTCAGGAGTGCCAAGTTCTATCCCATTGCTACTAAGGGACTACTGAGTAGAAATTTCAGCTGATCCTGTGACTGATCATTCGCCAGTAATAAAGAATGGAAATTCTGTGTTGGCAACTGATTATGTTTACATTCTCAGCAACATCAAATCTCATGTCCACAAACTTTGCCCCAGTGCATCTTCTGAGATCACAGTGCCACTCCTTACCAGCTCTGACATTTATTGTAAGAGACAAATTCAGGACCCGTACAGCTCTAAAATGAATGAATAGATTGGCAGTTAATTGCTTCATGATATATGGGAAATCTCATTTAATTTTAAACATGCACTCTGTAAAATGCACATTCATAAATTAACTTCAAGAATCACAATTATTCCTAAATTAGATTTCTTTAGTGTTTACGAAACAGGCAACCACTTTAATCAATACTTCTGTATTATTTATATGACAGGGTCCAACTGGCAAGCCAGGCCGTGTGGGAATGGACGGTGACATTGGTCATAAAGGAAAACATGTAAGTTTCATTATTTACCATTTATTTAATATAGACAAGATGTTCACCACTATATGGACACGGTGGGAGTTTGCCTTTCTTGAGAGAACAAATAAGGAAGGGGATAGAAAGGTGGGACCAAAACAGAAATGGTGTGTAACAGGATTAACCTTAAAAAGAGAGAGTTTCACTTACGTAGTGCCTTTTATGGCTGGATACTTCAAAGGTGCCTTACAATAAGCAAGTGGAATAGTTGGATGTGTGGTCACTATTACTTACATTTATTTGATTGGTATACATGGGAAAGGTACAGTCAGCATGGGCTGCACCAGGAACACCATCGTCATTAGCAGATGCCATCTCCTCAGATGTAAGTTGCTCCACGGACAGGAGGGATTGACACGAGAGATCCAGAGAAGGGGAGACCCCACAGCAGAGGATCTTAATCCAAAGTATCAGCTTTCTCCCCGTGTGAGCACACAAGTTCACGAGGCCCGGCTTTCATAGAGATATATCACTGGTGTCTATAATCACCCATCAACAAGACCATCTTCCCAATAGGCAAGGTAGTCACTGCCTCTTACAGTGTATCTTCTTCTGCAAAGAGAAAGCTGTTACTATGAAAACTGGATGTTTTGGAGAGAAGGGTAACATTAGTGGCATGGATGTGAGAGAGCAGTGGGAGAGGGGCAAGCTTTGACTATTCAGGTGAGGGTGTACATAGGTACCTGGGAGAGCAGGGAGTGAGTGGACATGTATGATGTATTCATTTGAGGAATAATGTATTGCTAAATGGTGGGGAAATCATGGACACCTAAAAATGTCATGTCACTCATCTTTCCCACCCTCCTGAATCCCTTGAATTTCTTCGTGCACTTTCTGCGTGTTGGAGACACCACTCATCCATTGCTCACTTCCTTGCACATTTTCACTAAAGCCTGCTCAGTTTGACAGGCTGGTCTCTTTCTCGGGTCCTTGCCAAACATGATCCCACGCCAAGATGGAAGGATTGGAGCTCTTCCTCATTCCTGTGGTTGCTAGAGTACATAGGAATCAACTGACAGTTTAACCATTCTGACTCCCCCCAACTGTCTAACATCACCCCCCCGCCCAGTCCAACACCTCCCCCACCCCCAGCACTTCCCCCATCCCCAAACACCTCCCTCCAACACCTCCTCCTGCCCCACAACACCTCCCCCCACCCGCCCCTGTCCAACACCTCCTCCTGCCCAACCAACACCACCCCTCCCACCCCGTCCAATACTGCCCCTGCCCCCGCCCACTCTCCAGGGCAGCTGGACTGGCCACCAACAATAAGACTGTGCTGCTTCTGCTGCCTTTGTGGGGTAAGTCTGCAAACAGTTCACACACACACACCTTTTTACTTCAACTTTTTGATAAGTTCCACCTTTGCCCTGTACAGGACAATGTTGGAGAGATTATCTGGGGAAGGGAGGTTGGTTTAGGGTACACCATCTAGAACTCCAGGGAAAGTGTAGGGAGAGAGAGGACAGGAGGTCAGTCATTTGGAGACGGTGCCTGTTGAATCACTGTAAACAAAAGACACGATCACTGTTCGAAACACGTCTTTGATGTAATGTTTCTATCGGGACCTCGAGATCTCCTTTGGATAAGCCGATGTTCAGATAATTGGTATTTGGATAATGAGGTTCCTCCGTATATTCTGTTTCCAACTATGCAGAGTGTGGAGGATCTGCGCCACTTTTTTAATTCCATTCAGGGGATGAAGGATGAAGGCCAGCACTTGTTGCCCAGCCCTAACTGCCCTAGAAGCTAGCTGTGAAAGTTGCTTGCTTCAACTATTGCAGTCCATTTTCTGTAGGTATCTTCACAATGCCAGCCTGGCATATTTTCATAAAACGCCTACAGTGTGGAAACAGGCCAGTTGGCCCAACAAGTCCACACCGACTCTCCTAAGAGTAACCCATCCAGACCCATTCTCCTACCCTCTTACTGTACATGTCCCCTGACTAATGCATCTAACCTACAAATCCCTGTACACCATGGGCAATTTAGCACGGCCAATTCACCTGACCTGCACATCTTTGGACGGTGCGAGGAAACCAGAGCACCCAGAGTAAACCCACGCAGACATGGGGAGAATGTACAAACTCCACACAAACAGTCGCCCGAGGCTGGATTCGATCCCGGGTCCTTGGTGCTGTGAGGCAGCAGTGCTAACCACTGAGCCACTGTGTCGTTTTAATCATTTGGAGCTTTACAGCATCACATAGTAGTTGATTGTAGCTTTTATAGTTTGTAACTTGTGAAGAAATTCCATTTCTGTATGTGTGAGGAACTGTTGCTACTTTAGGATAAGATTAGCGTTTATGAGTTACCTCCTTCGGGTTGACTTTCACACAACAGGAACTTTATAATAGTGGTGGGGGGGGGGAATCGAAGAATCATATTAGCTGTTAATAACTCTACAACGCTTTACTGCTGATTAATTATATATTTTGTGTACATGCGGTTTTTTTTAAAGTGTCAAGTTGTAACATGTGCCTACCCCGTATTACACCTGGAATATAATTGTATTATCAATCAGTTACTAACCATTGTTTGGCATATTTAACAGGGTCAACCTGGAAATCCTGGGGAGAAAGGCGTAAGAGGAGTAGAGGGACCTCGTGGGATCACGGTGAACATCTGTTTTCTTTCAAATTATTCTTCTTTCAAACACGTTTTGCACGTTTTCTGTACAAATAGGCAATGAATGACAAATGATCTGAAAGAGCATTAGAAATAAAAGTTGAAGATCCATTTCCTGATCATGTTGAGGTTTCTCCTTGATTCTCTTCTTCCTTATGTTCTACTCAACTTCCAACATTATTTTCCAAAAATTAATAGGTTGGAGTAACAGTATGTTATTTGCATTTGAAAAGTTCAAAGCTGATTTGCTATTTAGAATACTACAGGGGATTACAATTTTACAAACAGCAGAAAGGATACAATAATGAGAAGTTGCTTCTGTGAAATAAATAGGATTGTTTCAGGTTAATTTGAGATTATAATATTTACACTGGCTGGATTTTAGTATCTTGATTGAAACACATGCATGTCTTTCCACCCTATGAAAGAGTAGTTATGGTTCTGCCCCTTTTTCTCATTCCAGTAGCTTTGTCAGACTGTACATGAATGAAGCATCCCTATGTAAACAAATAATGCATTGTAAGCAGACCAATGCCAACAATTAGCCCATTTATTGTATTACACAATTCATTTAACCTTCTGCCTACAATATTCACTTGTCAATTTAGGAACTTTAATATCACACATTAGGCTAGCTTTATGCAAGCTAAAATAACTGGTCAAATTTTAGTCACTTGGAATATTTTGCCATTACAAAGATGATAAGGTGAATAAGTTTTAAAAGACTTCAATTTGAGTGACTAGCCTGAAACATTGTTTCATTTTCCCTACTGTTTTAGAATGAAACCATTGCTCAGGATGAAACTAGTAACTTGATTAATAGGATTCAATATGATGTTGTATTCTATACAATATAAACCAACATGCTTCCAAAGCTCTGTGACATTTCAGAATTCAGAAACCAGCAGCCAAGCCTGGATCATTTATGTATTTGAGTAAATACACTGATCGGTGTGGGGAAAGAGAGGACAGGACAAATAATGCTGTTGATTTATCAATAATCATTTGAGAATGGAACCTAATGGTGTTGCAGAAGCCATGGATTTAATCTCTAATTCTTTTGTCTCAAGCAGTCGCTCGGAAGAAATAAACTGCAAATAATCCCAGTAAATAATGGAATACCATATTGACTTTCATATCTCTATCTATGACAGCAAATATGAACTTGTGACAATAACCAAAAATTGCATTTTAATCGAATGTTGTACAGCCATAGATGTGTGTCAACCATTCAAGATCAGACAGGACTTTAATGAGGATACTATCATAGAAAAAATACACTTTGCGTAGTTTTCATATGCAAGCTGAGTACATGCACAGCAAATTCTTATTTGAACTATTTTAACAATGTATTTAAAATAATAGTCAACTGGAATAAACACATTTAAGCATTAGTAATAGACACACTAGTAGCATCTACCCTATTGAAACTCAAGCTTGACACTGTAATTCACAATGATTAACACAACGAAATCTAATTCACATAGAATAAATAATATTTATTGAAGTGGGATTTAGAGTAGGATGAAGGAGCTAAAGCTCAAAATCCCATAAATGACAGTTTCCTTTCAGGCTTGGTTGTTATTTATTATCTATTTATATAAAGCATAAATTTAAAGTCACATTACAACTACCTTTTGTTTTGATAGAATTTGCATTTTGACATACATAAATAGATTTTTAAAAAGTGTATACAAATTGTGTGACTGTATTGTAAACCATGTTGTTTATCATCCAGGGAGCAGATGGCAAGAATGTATTTGGACCTAACGGAGTAAAAGGCAGAAAGGTAAAACAGAAAAACTATTAAGTAACAGGTAAACAATATTATTGTTGCATGTAGTGTTAGTTAAGACTCCCAGTGAAAGCATAGGTGAGGGGATCAGAACTGATGTGTTGTGCCACATGTCTCTCTCCTGATCCTTCCAAACACTACATTTACTCTCTATTCTGCTACTTGATCTGAGCAGTGGAGTATCAGTGAGAGATGAAACACTATCGTTTTGCCTTGTTTTCCAATATTAGAATGTTGATTAATATTTAACCCATTATAGTATCAACATTTCTAGAAGCAGATCTTTGATAAATTGCAATTAACGTATCATTTGACTTATCAAATAACAACATTTTGCTAACTGTTAGAAATTAGAAGGATTCATCAAAATGGAGAATGAATTTTCTCATCAGATGTAATGCTTAGCTTGCTTGTACATTTCTCTGATGCTAGTTTTAGGTATCTTTTAAATTAGATGGCTTGAAGTATATGTAGAGAAACAAACAATGTAGCAAGAACACACTAAGCACTTTGTCTGAAACCTTACTGATGGATGATCCAAATTCAGCAGGTCGTAAACTGACAAAGGAGAAAGACTTAAGGGTAAGGTTGTTGTGCAGAAATCCAGCCAAGTTAATAAAAGAGATTATTTTACCATCTGCGGCTTGTAAACTGGAAGAGAATGTCAGTCAATGAGAAAATTGAATGTGTGAGAAAGTGCATGGGCATGAGAGTACCATAATCATTAGTGCTTTCAGCTAATCATGGCCTCAGTCTTGGGCACCCCAGTAACGTTCAGCACCATTGCCTCAGTGGGGGTAAAAGTGTATTGTCACACCCTCCAGCTGGCTCCATTGTGTGCCACCTTTTCCAACAAGGGAGAGGGAATTGTGTTGGTGAGTGTTGTGAAATCTGATTGGATGATATGGCTGTTATAGTTAAGTAATTATTAGTATGACCAAGCTTTGAAAGAATGTGCGAGTCTCGGAACAGTGCTAATTGTTGTTAGATGAGAGATAGGGCTGAGGTGCATGGTGTAGTTGGTACAATGTGGCAACTGGCAATGCTTGTACTGATCTTAACCATTTGGGTGACGTTATTGTTACTCTTGCAGCACTGCATCCGGTTCCTGGAAGCTCAACATTTGACATTAATCTCCACTGGCTGGTTGCACCAAGTGCCTTTTGATCATTTGCAGATACAGAACATTACTCCACTTTTATACTTCTTCCATCAATGCTTCCAGGACAGCTTCCAAACATTTGCTGGTGTTTTTCACTAGTGTTAGCCCACCTTGATTTTGGCACCTTGCAGATGTAACTAGTCAACAACAGTGTTGATGCTATGAGCTAGCTGCTGCCATTGTTTAAAATGCCAGCAGGAGTACCTGGTGCTGTCTGTATTGCATCATAATCTCATTTCCAAGTTTTGGGCAATCAGGTTAAACCTTCCTCAGAGGTTCAAGTGTTCAAATTTTTGGTGGAGTTGATGTGATGTTATTTGTTAGCAGGTCCTACAGAGGGCAGAGTTGCATTGCTCTTAAGGAAAGGATTCAAACAAAACTTAAATTTTGTTCAGCTCAGTTTCTGATACAGAAATCTGTGTAATTATCACTTGGATTGGAGAATATGGGACAGAGACCCAGGACCATTGTTTGCGATGCATCCAAATTTGTGGTGCATGAAAATTAATCACTGGAAAATTAAGAATGCCATCAATTGGGTGCTCTGACTTCAATTCCTAATTCTCTGGTCCATGTCACACAGTTTGCTTTTTATATTCTAACATTGTACAGACGGTTAACACACGGCCATGTAATAAACCCTTGCATAAATGCCCTAAATCATAGAATTGATAAAGCATTAAAACTATTCACACTTTCTGACTAATGTAACCTTCCAAAAATGTTGAGTTGCCCATCTACAACAATGTATTAACAATTAGGGGCTGAAATTTATTTGTGGACTATTTTAGCAAAATCATAAGGTCACTTTAGGTGACAAGATTTAGAACTTGGTTCAAGTCATGCCCAAGAATTTGTTGCAAGCATGATAAGTGACTGCTTAAAATGGAGGATTTCAATATTAAGATTCTTTGGTTCATGACATAAAGAGAATGCTTACCTAAATTTGCAAATTCTAATTTAGCAGAGGTGAGAACCACTTAGGCTCAAGGAGAATGTGCTTATGTTATGTTGCAAATTCTAATTTAATGGAGCTCAGAACCACTTGACAACAAAATAGTTAAGTAAACGGATGATTTTCAAAGCAAATTTCATATCCCCTTCTACACTTTAGAATAAACCATAGCTAATCCACCTGGTACATATAGATTTTGCTATGCGGTTGATTCTATAACTTTCTGCTTCCATTCAATGAGAGTTTAGTTTGGGAAATCCATGCTTCAGGGATAGAGAGCCATTTCTGAGCAGTGATGCCCTTGATTATGCCTTCCTGGCCCCAAGTACAAGAAACACCAGATCACTTCTTACGAAAGGTTGCAATTTAAAATAACTTTACTCGGACACTGTTATCTCAGAGGTGTCTGCATGGTTACAATAAATATCATGAAGAAGGATACAACAGATAGTTGAGTAGGAAGCTGATATATATATATAGTACACTTGGAATGGCATGTTAACATTATCATAGCAACAATGGTGTTACAGGAGGACCAAAGAGTTTGATAAATTCCACAGTTAATAGAAGAGAGAAAAAAAACAATGTGGTCAATGTTTATTTCGATATGTAGTTGATGTAAATTGAACAATCTATTTGATTAACTGAACTTTTTTTTCAGGTCCTAACTTCCCTTATAATTTTAAGCACATTTGTGTTAAATATGTGTTGATCCAAGGTTTTCCCAATTTGCCACTGTAACTTCAGTGCAAATTCTGGGTATCCTGTAAATAGTGTGTCCACTGAACGTCAGCCTGTTAGAACCCATGTGGCAATTCTTCATACTGTAGTGTAAACCCGGTGCTACATTAACAATATTTAATCTCCAAATCAAAGTCGTGGAAAAACCACAGAGGTAAAGCTCCTTTTGGTTGGATATTCTCTCTAAACACTTTACATCTATAGAGCTTAGGGACAGCTTGGTAAGAATTGAGGTTTATGGATCAGGAAGTGTACAAAGTTATTATTAGTTCATTTATAAGGAAAACAAAAGCTATCAGAACAGACAAACTTACAATGCTTATTCAACCAGCACTATCCAATCTGAAATGGTGTTTCAAATTGAATGTTAAGAACTTGCATGCTAGATCTGCTCCTTGAGGTATAATGAATTAAACTAACTGCTTGAACAATCAATAATAGTGCCTTGGAAGATACTGTATTTGCTAGAATTAAGTGCTGATTGACCGAGTCTGCATAAGGGCCAAATCAGCCTTGACTATGCATCATCACATAACAAAGAAAAGATTAAGAATTGCAATTATATAACAACTTTAGGATATGTCAAAGCTTTGTTCAGCTAATTCATTAGTTTTTAATTATGGTTACTCTTGTTACATAGGCAAATGTGGTACCCAATGAAGTACTACCACTCATAATCAATAAGTGGGGTGAATGAGCAGATATCTGTTCTGGATTCATGGATACCTTGACAGGGTATTGCTAGAAGCACCTTATTCTCCTTAACCGGTTAAGTTGTATATTCAAAACTAGAAAAACTATGCTGCTAATGCTGAATTGAGAATAAAGGATTGTGAAAATAAGTGGATTAACTAGTACGATTTAACAATGTACATGATACTTATATAATATTCCTTAGATGATTAATTATAAAGATAGATACAAACCTCAGTCTAGCTGCTTTAAATGAGACTTAGTGATTAAAGATCACAGAGCCAGTGTTTCTGGTTTCTGTCATCTAATGTAGGATAGCTAAGAGCTGTGCTAACATTGGCTTTATTACCTGGCCCTCTGAGATACAACTGACTTCTACATGCACCATTTAAAATGGCTACCTAACTGACAAGACAAGGGACGTGAATGTAAGAAGACCAAGAGAGTCACCAGACCCCAACTTTAACATTACTGGCCTACTTCGTTAGCACTTATCAGTCTAGCTTTATTCATCCCCGACAGAGATGTCATGAAGAACCAGGGATCTGTCAATGAGGAAGAAACTCCACACAGTTGATCACTTGTCCTTTTTTCCTGAGCACTGAGGAGTAGGTGTTTTTTTCCTGTGAAGCTCAGGAAAATCAACATTAACAACTCATTGTGTTATTAAATAGTTCATATCTAAATATTGTTTCAATATAAAGGTGCGAATAACACAGATATCAGTAAATATTCGAGAGGACAATGTTAGTAGAATTAGCGATGGTGATCTATATCTTTGGATTAAAATGATTGCTCTTAAATCACATTTTTCAGGGACCACGTGGAAATCCTGGCAATGCTGGTCCACAGGTAATCATTACAATTAATTAAGTTAGAATATTAATGTAACATAATTTTATGAACTTTATTATCATCTTCATACATTATCATGGTTTACCTGTATTTGCCTATCGTGGTTTTCAGGGAGAAGATGGAGAACCTGGAGTCGCTGGTAATGAAGGACCAAAAGGAGTAAGAGGTCGCAGGGTAAGAATTTGCTTTAAATTATTCTCCATTTATTTAATTCAAGTCTCAAAGATTACAAAATAGTTTTGTGTGTGGCATTTTATGTTCTGCTTTATACATATCATTTTACTAAACTTGATTAAAAGCTTGCTAGCTTAACAAACTTTAATGGATTCCCCCTTACATCAGCATTGTCCATTAATCTTCTTTGCATCACAGTTTACTCACACCTTAAGCAAAGCTTACACATCAGAATGGTGTCTAATGGAGGAAGAGGGTGTCTCACCTACCAGCTGGAGAGCTAGCAAGATCCTGGCTTTGCTTCTTTACAGAAAGAGCCAATGAGGTGCTGTATACGGCGGTTGTGGGCCTTCCACAGGATCGAAAGCCCTAAGGTGCAGAAGACTCACCCTCTTCAGTACTCCGCAGCAGCACTGGGGAAGATGGAGCTCTGGTTTTGTTGGATTTGTGAACCATTTAGGCAAGTTCTTGCCTAATTTAGTATCAGTGTGTGAACATCTAGATAAGCTCACTGCTAAGGATATGCATTGATGCCCAGAACAAGAAGTGGTTTTTAAACAAATCAAGCAACCAGTGATGACTTCAGCAGTGCTGAGGTGTCAATGACAGTCACCTTGCAGTGTTCTGCCGGTGAGACATGGTTTGGAGAAACTCTGTGCAGCAAAGACAACCAGTTGCATTTGGATCCAGGGCATTAACAGAAGCCAAACTGACAGAGAAAAAACCCCTGGCTGTGACCTTTTCTTGAGAGCACTTTAATTAACATTTACTTGAAAAGATAAAGTGACCATGCAGTGTGACCACAAAGCATTCAAACTTCAAAGTATCTTCATCAAACCACTTCTATCTGCTCCAAGTCTGCAAACAATGTTACTTCTTCTGTAGATGTATCGTCCAGACATGGTATACAAATAAGAGAAACAGATGAACATTGTTGAGTGTGTGATTCCCTCTGAACACATTTACAAATGCTAAGACAAAATGTGGAAAATTCCAGATTCAATGGGAAGCAAAGCTTGACATACTGTGGAAATTATTGACCCAGCAGAGATATCAAATCTGAAAGATAGCTATTTTCTCAAATCAAACTAAGCAACAAGTTGCAACTGTCCCACATGCTGCCAGAAACAAGTCAAAAGAATGACCTGAGAGCCTCAGCGACATATTTGTGTTCTAATAGAATATTGGGCACAGACATGAAATAATAGCCTAAAGTGGCATCCTGTACAAAGGAAAAAATATATCATTACCTTTAAGGAAATGAGAAAAGAGATGCTGAAGTGCATCCATGCAAGCCATCAAGGTATTGCAGTCTGTGGATGACAGGGGATTTCTCTACTAGCCGTACATCAGCCAGTTCAGTGCTTGTTATGAACTAAGCAAGCTAAGGAGCATTTTACGGCACATGATAGTCCAGACAAAACACAGATGATGCTTGAAGTAGACATCTTCACTCTTGTTACTGTCAACTACTATTTGGGAGTTACACCAGCTGATATCAATGTCCATCAGTGAAAGTGAGAAATTTAGTCGATTCATAAAACATTGGGAAATTCAACAACATATATCATTTCAACACTATAGCTAGTTGAACGGAAATACTGAGATGGCAGTGAAAATCACTAAATGTATCATAAAGAAATTGGACAAATCCACCTCAGACTAAGTCAAGAATTTTACCTGCTGAAAACATGGAAAATAGTACAGTCCAAAGACTAATGTCATGTCACTGCTCTTCCAAAAGTGAGAAAAATTACTGTAGTTGAAATAGGTTTGTGTGATAAATCAACATAAGATTACAGAAAGCTGAATTTCACTTTGATAAAGCTGCCAAGTCATTGCCAAAGCTGATGATTGGAGAACCAGAGTGCAAATGCTCAACACTCTCATCAAAAGCCTGTGTGACAGCCTGACACTTGTATGGAGCAGTTGCTACTTTACTTGTGCATGGTGAACATGAATGACCAGATACATGATCACAACTGCAAACACCTAGACATGACTAGATAAGCTGTGCCTTCACTGCATACAGCTGACCAGAGAGATCTGATCCCATCACCTAAACAGAGGACAAAATGCCCACCAATTCCACATCAATCATTCTGTAGCAACAGAAATAGATCCGCAGCAACAGTTCCCATGGCAACAGCACTCAACTTGGCACGACATTCCTCTGAGATGGATCATCATCCTGGGAATAAGAAGATTCCAGATGAACATCCAAATACAAAGCACACATGGACCATTATGGGAATTGCACAATTTAGAACTAATGTCTGAAATGCACATGCAGAGACTGGCTGAAGTGGAACTATCCAGAATTAACCTACAGTTGTATTCATGGATACACATGTTTATTATTGACCATGTATGTAATTGATAACTTGGATAATCTGTAACTGAAAATGACATGCAGGAAAAGTGGGCTGTTTGAAGACCTGCAAGTGTATTAGTTGGCTTGCCTTAGTTGTGTAACCGCTACCTCTGCTCAAAGTTCCTTTGTGTGCAGTCAGTAGCAGCTGTTAAACACACATCAAATGTAACATAGCCTGTCAGACAGTAGCCTGTTAATCTGGCAGGCTGTCACCCAGAAAATAGCAATCAGGTTGTACTGTTAAATTCAGCAGGGCCTAGAGGCAACTCATTCTCCCAGGTTTCATGTCTGTACACTGCCCCCTAATACCCAACCACAACTACCCCTCCAAAAAACAATAACATGCAACCAGCCACTACCAGACTATCCCAGTTCACATTGGTTCCAATAAATATAATCATTGTCAAGCAGGAACGTGCAAAGCTAATTGAATGCTGAATTCTGTTGCTAAATCAGCAGAACATAACTTGGAGGCGATGGTGATAGGTTAGGGTTTGAAAGGTATAAGTAAGTTCAAAACAACTTAAGCGAGTTTGACAAAGAGACACATACTACAGTACTGAAAGATCAATTTATAACTGATTTCAGAAAGATTCTTTCATGAGAAATGTAATTGATATTTAAATTAGTCTTCTGGAAACAGCAATGGAAATAAAAAATTCACATGCATTTACTTATGCGACAGATGTGATGTTGGCAAGACTGAATTGTTTGGCCTGGATGAATAAGCTAAAATAAACTCCCTGCTCTCTATTTATTCTAAATCTTGGACTTCGGCAATTGTTATCAATGTTTTTTTATTAAATTGCTGCTAGTGTTAAAGAGAAAAAGTTACACATCACTGCAATTCTTTGCTGAACTGCTCAATGTAAAGGAAGGAAGTTTCAACTAGGCATCATGGGTCTCAGATGACCACTTCCAAATGTGATTTTTAAAATTGAACTTCCAATGTTTTTATAAATATTTTGGACTGCAACTTCAGTAGAAAGAAATTAATTCACTGGCTATTCCTGCAACCTCATTCATATCCCACGTCACAGATTTATAAAATACTTAAGGAATATTTGTCAATTTTAAAATGAAGTGCATTAGTAAGTTATAGTCACAACTGATGTTTAATTGTAGATTTTTAAAATAATTATCGCTGGTATTTATTGCTGATGAAGTTTCAAGTGAAATAATGTGATGTTTTTGTAATATCAGGGTAACGCTGGCCCTCTTGGTGATCCTGGTGAGCCAGGCTCAGTTGGACATCCTGGAGAAATGGTAAGATACGTTCTACAAAATGAGCAGACCAATCACAATAGTCATCAACGTGCAAACTGAGTTCTGGTTAGTGCCACAACACATCAAATGAGATGTGCTTCACCTGTAATAAGAGTCCTTAGTACCATTCTAAGTACTATTATTTACTTATCTATGCTACTTAACTCTGTGATCTGCCTGTATTGTTTGCAAGACAAAGCTTTTCACTGTGCCTCAGTATGTGGGACAATGAATTCAATTCAATTCAATTCAATTAAGTCATAACATTGATTTTTGATTGTTATTCTTTCTCTGTGGTTTTGTTTTTTCAGCAACTTAAGCACATAAATCAAAACATTTATAAAGACCAATGTCAGTAATAATGCCAAAATTACTTCTAGTATTTCACTCATGTTCTGTTCAAATACAGGTCCTTGATTCAGCTTTTGGTACAGGTCTTTTGACGCTTCAGCATGAACTGTTTTCTTAGCAACTTTTTTGTCATCAGTAGTTGGCATTACCTTCCGGTCTCAGTCCAGGGTGAGGAGGCAAGTGCTGAGTGTACCTTAGCAGAAATAGGACTTATACCAATAGTATGAGTTTTTATTCTGAATCACATGCAATCTGTCCAGGCAACTGAGGCAACTGGCCCCCATTTCCCATACTCATCACAAGTTCAATCTAGCTGCAAAACTAAATAATCTACATTTTGAAAGTTTGATAGTAGCCCTCCTCTTTGGTCTGTTAGACGCAATATCGGTTGCATTGAGAAATGTTACTTTCTGTCTACTGTTTCGCTTTATTTGTTGTGCCGAGATTTTCGGTTCATCAACATTTTACACCTCCAGATATTGGTATTAGAAAAGGCCTTGCTGAATACTGAAGGGCATTTATGAAGTAAAAATAATTCCTAAACTGGGTGACAGTGACACTGGTCTGGTTGCTGCTGCTTTTGGAGAGGCGGGTACTGTCTTATAAGATGCTTCCAGCTTAGTCTGTAGCGCACCCATCTTGTGAAGGACATGTGGCCTCCCATTTACTATGGCCCTGGATAAGGCACCAAAATTATGTTTTGATCTGGTTAGAGACCAATAACTTTTTGTTTTACATAGAGAAATTTTGAGATCCCGGGTACATACTAAGAGGATAAATACAGATGATTTATCATTTTCAACAAATTTCACTATACACACTAGTAGATTAAAACAAGTTACGTTACAATTTAAACTCTCACATCCAGAATTAATGTGAGCTAAATATGAGTTGATAGATAAACTGTGAACGAAACCCCACGGTATACAAAAAGCCACAGATACTTCAATGCGGATCGCACAGATTCCTCAGCAATCTGATCATTAAAAATGACATTGTGGACCACCAAATCTCATTAAAATGTTGCCTGCTTTAAAAGGGATGCCAATTCTTCACTCTTGAAGATCTAGCTTTGAAAGTGCTTCGAAAGTCAATCCATCAGCAACCACCTCAAGAACTGCTCACATCCTGGTTGTTCGATCTCTTCCCCGAGATTATATTCCTGAGGTTGCTCACTGAGACTTAACTCATCAACATAGTCAGGCTGCCAAGCAAAACGTTCCAACCCAAGTAATGCCATGAGCCAACAGTTAGCCCACGTAGATAAAGGAATAGCCAGAGAAGGAAATACACTTTGTAAGTAAATTGATTGGAGTACCTGAGTGAGAGAAGCATCTCAGGTTCACGACTATTTCAGATATGTATTTATAACTTATATTTTGAAGTTTAGTAAACGCTGTGAAGCTTATATCATGGAGATCAAAAACCTGGAATCATCTATATTACAGTTACCTATACTTTTCAAGCGTTAAATTAGATAGACTGGGTTCAAAGAATTAATTGTGTGAATAGATAGAAACTGATGTGCAAACAAGAGGAAGTGGCCTTACTATCAGAGATAAGCCAAACCGTTGTTGAAGTGTCGAATTCCCTCTAGCATAAAGTAGTCAACGCTAATTCAATTAATAATTTTGAACCTGATGTTAATGAAATGCCAAGAGGATCAAGAGCAGTGAAGCCAATGCAGATACATTGAATTAGGATATACATCATCCATGGTAACATTAAATGACAGAACAGGCTTGAGGATCTACATGGCCTATTCCAGTTCCAATATTCCTCAATCTAAACACTTTATTTAACATTTGCTTTGAAAGAAAATAGCATGTAAGGGTATAGTGATTGGATCCAGGTGGATCTTGTTGATTATGAGATCCTTGATTGGTGTTGCTAACCTGGACAAATCAGGGCGTTCTAGCTGACAGATATAAACAGGATTCAAAGTCTCCTGTCCTTCAGGGACTGACTCCAAGCCAGCTGACCACAACCAGTGTACTATGCGCATGTAAATGAGGGGCAACTGAGTGATGGGATGTCGGCCTCTGTGCACTTATTTAAAAAAAAGAACATTTATGTTTAAGTCAATTTTAATTGCACTTCCTATGGCTCAGTAAGTTTACTGAGTGAATAATTGAGTCATACATCCAATAAATGTTCAAGATTTAGTAATAATTGGATTTTGCGACTTAGATGTTCTCGGCTGAGGCACTAGTAGGAATACTTCTATCTCACTGCGTTAAGAAGCGAAAAAAATCCTGATCGAGGGCCTGTCTGAAAGATTGACTCTCCTGCTCCTCTGATGCTGCTTGACCTGTTGACCTTTGTCCAGCTGCACATTTTATCGATACCCAAATATCTGCTCTTGCTTACATTCTAGTGATTCCCATGAAACTATAGATACTAGGTGAAGTTAAGACCAGATTCAGTTGTTATGTTCATTGTACTCAATGAGTTGAGATTGTGTTGCTGGAAAAACACAACAGGTCAGTCAGCATTCAAGGAGCAGGAGAGTCAACGTTTCTTATTATTCCTGATGAAGGACTTATGCCCGAAATGTCGATTCTCCTGCTCCTCGGATGCTGCCTGACCTGCTGTGCTTTTCCAGCACCACGCTCTCGACTCTAATCTTCAGCATCTGCAGTCCTCACTTTCTCCTTCTGCTCATTGAACTTGTTTAAAAAAAAGAGTTCACCACAGGTGGTCATGACACAATATTATGAAAAAAATGACAATAGTTTCAAGAGAAAAAGGGAGACAACATTAATAACACTGAAAAATTTTTATTTTTGAACTAGATTTATTCTTTCTGTATTTCAGGGCCAGCAAGGACCACAAGGTCGTGCACTGGAAACGGTAAGCTATATATGTAAAAGATAACTGTGTATCAAATTTAAGGTTTTTTCTCTAAAGTTTGTTTTTAAATTTTAGCCATCTCATTTTCCTTGCAGTCTTGTGGCCTTATTGCGTATATACGAGAGAGCTGTCGTAAGTAACATTTACTTCTTCTCAGTGTTTTAAGCTCCAGTCTCACAATAAATTTGGAAAACTTGAGAAAGATATTGTATTTGAAGGTTTTCATGGGAATGTGAAACCAAATTATATTTCTTTACATTGTAAAGACAGTATAATTTTATTTTATTTGCGAGTGTGGACTGAAATAGTAAATGGACTGTTCGAAAATTAAAGGAAGGATTGACTACACTTTTAAAAAGCAAATTATTGAAGTTTATTGTAAATTATGTTCACACTACTGCTTTGGTCAAGCAGTGGGGGAGTCTGTTTGTAGTTGGGCCAGCACCAGGGTGTGTGTGCAAATTGAGAGCACACCAGCAACAGATTGCTGGTTAATACATGGAGTTGTGACTAATTAGGAATGACGAAGGCCATCAGTGTAATGACAACTGACTTTTGTTGAGCTGAGCAGCTTGTGAGTGTATAATACTGGCAGAAGCTTTTGGACTGCTGTAAAAGACATATAATGTGGTTTTCCTTCCAGTTAAAAAAATGTAAAATCTGAAGAAAATTATTTTCGCTCACCAGTCACTCTAAGTTATGGCTGTTAACAAGTATCTAAGAAACTTTGTAGTTTCTTAAACATAATAATGACTTCTCTTCTGTGAAGAATTGCAAAGAACAGAAAATCTAGGAAAGCAAAGAGATTATTTATGCAAACCCTGTGGATCGGAACCATTTAACTGCTTCCCTAGTTTTCTCACTCCAATGATATCTCCAATGACCTTTTTGTCTTTTTGTTTCTGTATGTGTACGCTGTTGGAGAGAGTTCATAAGGGGGTTACATATGATGGCAATTGTATTCTCTCTAACAGTTATTACACTGGGTGTTACCTCAGTTTTAATGGATAATGTCACAAAATCGTGTCAAGGAATTTTATACAAACGGGTTTATTGTTAGGTCAGAAACAGAAGCAGTTGTAAAATAACTCAGTGATCAACATTCTATACTTTCACAAGGTATTATAATTTGTAATTAATATCCTAATGTAGAAGTTGGACCTAGCTGGCTCATTTGGGGTTTGCTGAAAAATGAGCAGATTATTAAGTGAGTAGAAACATTTAGCTTGCAGACAGATTTTGTTTCCTGTGAACACTTCAGTCACCATCTAATTCCAAATTAAGCACCAAAGCTAATTGCTGCATCTCTACCTATCCAGTAGAAATCAATTTAACACAGATATGGATTCCTGTGATCTCCCAGACTTTGTGATTTAGATATTGAATGTTTTAACCAGCAAAACTAACGAAGGACCTTTGGGCATGACTCTCTTTGCTATTGTGGAGTCAAAGAATCAGAGAAGAGAAGAAGCCATCAAAATGTTGAAACACATGAAAAAAGCTGAAGCTTTCTCTTCAAATTGCATGCTTTCTACAGCATCTCCTTTAATAAGGAGAAAATACTACATTTTGTGGACTGTTGTCAGTGATCAATAGATCAAATCAAGTTTGAAATGCAATTTGGGGTTTGTTTTTATATCCAGAAAGTAGATAACTTGCCTTTGCATCACATTTTCTCAAAATACTCGACGATAAACTGATGAAATACAACGAAAACAAACATAAAGGAATGGCAACCTCGAAGCTAAACTCAAGCAACCTTCCAGTTTGTACCATTGTGTCTACCAGCCCTTCCTCCTCATCAACCTCAATACTAATAATTGATTGAAGTGTTCAATCCCACCACTTTTCAAAAAGACTGAAATACTCTTCGTAAGATGATGGACTATCCAATCTCAGCTTTGTAAACCAAAAAATATCCTTCATGGTAGCATAACTAAAACCTTCCTGAGACTTTGCATTCTCGCATATTTAGGTTAAATTAAGCTACATAACCATTTGTAAACTGCAAAAACCAAAAGAATTGCAGATGCTGTAAATCCGAAACAAAAGCCGATGTTGCTGTTCTGTGGATGGGTCACTAGACCCTGAAACATTAACTCTGATGTTTCTTCAGTAGTGCTGCCAGACTTGCTGAGCTTTTCCAGCAACTTCTGTTTTTGCATATGTAAAATGTTTTTTTAGATACCAATTGTTAGCCGATTGATTATTTTAGTGGTTTAAATGAACAGGTAATAATAAAAATTTCACTTTTCTTTTCTTCTTTAGCTTGTTGTTCACAAAGTAAGTAATCACTGTAGAGCTTTGCAAATTAAAACATTTGCCAATTCTTTGAATTCTGACCCTTGCTTGTTTGAATACATGACACTTATAAAGGTTTTGCTTCTCTGCGTTGTTCCAGGAAGAGGAGAATGCCCGGCATACCCCACAGAGTTGGCATTTGCTCTGGACATGTCCGCAGATGTTACACCAGCAATATTTAAACGGATGAAGACCATTGTAAATAATTTTGTCGAGGATATTAACATCGCTGAAAGCAACTGTCCCACTGGGGCTCGTGTCGCAGTGCTGACTTACAGTAATGTAGCAAAGCCTTTCATTCGATTTTCTGCCTTTAAGAAGAAACAGTTACTGCTGAAAGAATTAGATGCACTGGCACACGAAAGATCAAATGACAGACGGAATATTGGCAATGCCATGGAATTTGTTGCAAGCAATACATTTAAACGAGTACGAAACGGCGTCCTTGTGAAGAAAATAGCTGTCTTTATCACGAACGGAGGATCACAAGACACTGAGGTCTTACCTGCAGCTGCCTCTCAGCTCAGTGCTTTCGGCATCACTCCAGTTATCATTTCGTTTAAGAACATCCCAGAGGTAGAACAAGCTTTTCCGGTGAGTAAAATTATTATATACACATATGCTTTTAACACACACTTTGCTGCTTTGAAAATGTAAAAAATTGTTCGGCAGAATGTAAGATGAGTTAGAATCAGAATTATAAACAAGAATAGGGACATAATTTTATGGCAATGTTTCTTGGGTGGCACCACAAGTTAAATCTGGCAGCTCCATGAAGCATTAGTTGGCTGGAGGTGGGGCATATTCTCCTCACTCTGGTGGATGTCAGATTGGCCAGTAGTCCCAGCACTGTCACTCAAGGTGATAGGACAGCTGGGACTATACATAATCCACGCTTCTAAGTCCCAGCAGCCTCGTGCCAGGTATATGTGGTGGTATCGCAGCAGTGACTGGTGGGGACACAGTCAGATTGGAAAAGCCAGGGTGGTAAAGAGCACATAATCCAGACCTGTGGAGAAGGAGTGTGCTCACAATCAGGAAAGGAGCCCAATGACAAAGGGGCTCTCCCTTTTCCCACACAATGCCTGTGTGCAGGCTAACCTGCAGGGCTTCCCCTCCATCCTTGACTTCCTCCCAGTGACCTCAGAATTGCATCTGCACAGGAAGTGGCCCTCATTGGCCATTAATTGACCACTTAAGGGCCTTAATTGCAGTGAGGCTGCCCTAGACTTTGCCTGCTCTCTGTAAAATTTCAGACAGTTTGGAGGTGGTTGGATAGGGGAATTTCACAATTCCCCTGCCTGCAAGCCTACGGCAGCTACCCATACAATTCCATCTTTAATTTTCAAGATTTATTTCATAAAACCTCTGACACATTCAGACTGTGTGTAAGTTGGGAAAGTTTTACTTCTACATATATCTCTGATGTGCTACATATTGCTTTTTCTTTTAAAAAAAATCATTTTGGAGATTATATGTCTGGAAGAATACATCTTAAATTAGTTTAAAAGTACATTTCAAGTCACTAGCATGCAAAATGTAGAACTTGTGTTGCTGCTTAGCATCTGAATAATCTATACTATACATTCAAGAAGCATCAAAGCATACAAACTAAATGCAAGTTTAGATTTCCTACTGTTTTGGTTCTAGCTGTTCATTCACTGTAGGCAAAGGAAGTATTGTGTAAATGTTACAAACATCAACATATAAACGTGCAAACATTTTTAAGGTCTCAATGGGATCACAGTCGTGTGGGAATAATGGATAATGTTTAGGGTCAGGAGAGAGCTATATAAACCCTTTTTTATTAAAAAAACTAAAAAGAGAAATATAAGATTATGCTTCCAAGCATTTAACTTTTCTTTAATCTCTTCTGGCCCAGGATCTAGACAGGCTTCCCAGTTGCCAGAGTGAACCAGTTCAGCCTACAGGTTAAAAATCTAGATCCATCACATGTTTAAAATAGGACCCTGCTTCTTTCCAATGAGCATTCTGCTCTTTGGGTGAAAATAAGTTAATATTGGCATTAACCCAGAAAGTGCTGGAGAAACTCAGCCGGTCTGGCAGCCTCTGTGGAGAGAGAAACAGAGTTAATGTTTCGAGTCAGCTATGACTCTTGTTCAGTATGGTTTATAATGTTGGAAAACAGCTTCTGCCAGGTGGGGGCAATTGTGATTGGAGATCATATTTCTATTGCAAAATTTATATGGTTACATTTACAATCATGAAGATTTTTTAATTTTGTTTACATTTTTTTTCACAAGGATGCGGTGGTTGTATTACCAAGACAGCAACAACAATCCCAAGAACTGTTAAAGCAAATCTTTTTATGTACACTTTGCTATGGTATGACTTTAAGCTTTTGAAGCCCTTATTTATGCATGCCTTTTAATAATACAGTTGAAGCTTAGCCAAATATATTGCTTTATGGAGTGAATTCCTGCAGTCTTTTCCCAAAATCTGTCAATATCTTGTTTAACAAAATAAAATGTGGTAATTATATTTTGTAATATGTAAAAAAAAGGGATTTTTAATGCTTAATATTTCTAAATTACTAACTAAAAGGCACATACATGTAAAGAAAAAGATCCTACCCCTCAAACATTTTGCCTTGGTTTTTGCTCCTGGGCCAGGAACACAGAGTTGGGACAGTTCCGGCCTCTGGAAGGCTAATGCTAGAAAATGTACCCCAGAAATTGGAATTTTTATTCTGAAGTGGAAGATTTCTTGGGAGTTGAGCTGGATGACACCAGAATAAGTGCGGAGATTGCTAGATATGAGGGTGAACTGGTTTCCCATGCCCCATTCTTTGCAACATACACCTTTCTCTCACTCCAATGGTTACTCATAATCTCTACGCCAAACTACACCCTCCATCAAATCCCTTCGTCTGTCATACCTTGCATGCCAATCTATCACCATTTGTCCATCCTCAATGGGTCCTCATTTGTTCCACGCCAACCTATTTCCGCCATCCGTATCCTCCACCCACTTCTAATGAACCTATGTCAATATAGTTCCATTTCATGTTGACCCATGCCCTTGAACTCACTCTATATCCACCATGGACAAACTTCCAGCCCTGCAATAAAAGAAAATAGGGTAAAATTTGAAGTGCCTATTGCAGAATTTTGCTTTTTTTTAATTAACTCTCATGCGTAGATACAAATTATACAACTTGAGTTAAACTTTGTAATCAAATATTGGAACAAATGCTTAAGTTGACTGTATAATCCTAGAAAAACAAGTATTATAAATCATAGGTTCACTTAGTAGAGTCTGTAACCATCTGTTGATAATTGCCAGCATCACACGGTGAAATGGAAGTTTGTGAAATTAGTCGGGCAGCATTAATCCAGTAATAGTCACCTTCAGGCTTATGTCAACAGAGAGTGGAATAGCAAGCAATGTTTTTCAGGTATTTAAATGGCAAGATTTTAAAATTCTTTGAAAGCTTGACAGTTCTTTCGATGCTTTCGATAGTTCTTTTTGACAGCTTCAACCTCACAATTTTGGCAGATGCAGTTGTCAGTTCCAATAAGCTTCACTATTCCAATGAGCTTTTCTACTTTTTATTCACATTTATGCCTGCTTTTGATAATCCTGAAGGCCATCTTGCCTCTCCCAAAAAGCAATTGACGTCTCCCAAAGGGCATCTGACCTTCCCCAAAGGTATCCTGGGACAATGTCCAAAGGAATACTGTATCTCTCTGAAAGAGTACTTGGCTATCCAAACAAATCTACAAAGTTCCGTACTGTTCCTGCCAAGTCCAAACTGCACCCATCATAATTCTCAAAATATGACTTACCCCCATTCTTACTGTCATGTGAAATGGTATATGCTGAGTTTGGGTGGAGAACTTCAAATTCTTGACTTTGTTCACCGTGTTTACAACGCTTTGCATTGTTGTGAAAAAACTGTCCTATTAAATAAATTGACATTTTCTTATCTTTCTCTTACAGATGAATGTAGTCCTGCTGACCAGTGTCCAAGGAGACTGACCCCAGTTCCTATTCCAGTAAGCCTGGACATAGCCTTTGTTCATGATAACTTACAGCAGATGGAACCTACACAATCTGAAACAGTGCAGCATTTTCTGAACTCAATGCTTAATCAGTTTGTCAGCTCTACAGAAACTGCAGCCCCCGATCTTCATCCCCGGGTGGCTCTGGTACAGCACACACCAAACTACACACCAAGATATGGGAAAGATGCATTTAACCTAGAGTTTGGTGTTTTGGATTACACTGTGAAAACACTAAAGAAGAGACACATCCATGATTCATTTAATCAGCTGGAGGGCGCCACTGGCATTGACAGTACCATTGAATGGACCTTGAAAAATTTCTTCTCAAATTTCACAAATCAGAGAACTTACAAAGTTATCTTTACAATATTTTCTGGGGAAACAAGCATTGATGAGAAGAAATTATTGGAAATATCCCAAGAAGCAAAATGTAAAGGTTTCACGATATTTGCACTGGCCCTTGGGAAAGTATCTAATACCACATTCCTGAAGGAGTTTGTCAGTTTTCCTTTTAATCAACATTTACTTCATTTGGATAGAGCCCTGGAGGCTGAAATTGAATACGCACAAAGGTTTGCTGTGAGTTTTCTGAAAAATCTGGCAAGTAAGTGCATTAACAACTTAGGAAGTTTATATATAAACTTGTAGCATTGTATGATAAGCACAAATACGACTGCTTGGGCAGTATTATTTTCATTTTAATTTAAGTGAATTGTTATTTATCTGAATGGATATCAGTTATTTATTGAACTTGATACATCTTTGAAAACCTGTTTATTTACTGGACCTGTTACTCCTTCAGTTGATATGGCAATGAGCATTTTCAATCTTCCCATTATCACACTGTGTGACACACAATCCCTAATATTGTACACAATGTTTTCCCAAGTATCTTACCACAACATCATGCAGCCTGGCCAATAGGTCCCAATAAATATAAAATATCTTTTCAGATACCTTTTATTTTACCACAAATGCATATTTCTCATAACCACTGTGATAGTTTAAACAAAAGAAAAATACTTCACCACAGCATAATTCATTTTATATACAGCATTAACTCCTGTGTCTTTTCTAGATTTTATTTGAAGACTTAAATCTCTCCCAAAACCTAATACTTTTACCCAAGGCTCTGTGAGCTTTATTTGGATAGTATTTTCTGAACATCTGGAGGGATGCATCAGTTTCAATCAGCTGCATTGAGGGGATATTTTTCCCTAATTGCTAGAACATTCCAGTAGCTTTGGAAAGCTTTCAGAAGCTTGACAGAGATAAAACCTATGTTACATTTTATTATAAGAAAGGACATGTGTATTTAAGAAAACAAGAAAAAATGATAGTTAAATTGGTAATGTACTGGTTTTGAGTTGCATAAACTAAACTTTTTTTTCAATAAAGTAGGGAATTTAGGTTAGACTAAGAGAGGAAAAAAAGAGTGGCAACAGTACTTTCTGAATTTATTGTTAATTCATTTTTAAAACATCAGTTCAATGTTAAAGTCAACAATTGATTTGCAGCTACCAGTTAGATCCCAGCATGTGACGTAAATTTTCATTTCGTTGTTGGTGAGAAACTGAACAGCAGTAATTGTAACAGGTTCCAACAGATCATCAGTCATCGTGGATATAATGTCGGAGTCTCTTTTCCCACGGTAGAAATGTCAGTTATTAGGGGACATAGGTTTAAGGTAAAATGTGATGCGTTTAAAGGAGATATAAGAATAAGTTTTTTTACATAGAGGGTGATAAGTGCCTATAATCCGCTGTCAGAAGAGGTGGTAGAAGCAGATACAATAGAAACATTTAGGAGGCATCTTGACAGATACATAACTGGCAGGGAACAGAGGGATACGGACCGCGAGAGACAAAGGGTTTATGGTTTAGAAAGGTGTCATGTGTCAGCACAGGCTTGGTGGCCAAACGGCCTGTTCCTCTGCTCTACTGGTCTTTGCTGTTTGTTCTTTGTACAGCAGGTTACAGCAAATCCACAGCAACTATTGTAATAGGTTGCAACAGATTAGCAGCCCAATCCTTTCAACTGCTAGAAAGAAATATTGAGCTACCTGTGTATAATCAGTGGCTGATCTGCTCGATCAGTATAATGATTTCGCTGAAAGTGAGTGCAGAAATCCTAACTTCCAACGTCTAAGTGACAAAGAGAGACAGACATAAAGAGTAAGGTGTGCAACAGTTTTTTTTATAAATTCATTCTAATTTGAGTTTTGCTTAATGACAGGTGTGATGTGAAATTGGATTCAGCAGCATATTGTGGCTTCCTTTTGGAAATTAGAATAATGTTTAATGTGTACATTTACAGTTCTGGTAGAAACTTTTACAGATGCCATATTGTTGAAGGTGTTAGCATATATGTCTAAAGTCTGTGGCAAGTAGATGGAATATGATGCCAATCAGCAGATTCAATCCCATTTTGAAGATCAACGCCAACATGGTTTCTTGACCTTGAACAACCAAACATGTATTAAGTGTATTAGGGACCAGACCAAACCCCCTCAAAACATGTCAAGGAGGTAGCGTAGACACTTTTTCTTATTTTAAAGGTAAGTGCCAGGTATTGAGTTCTGGACGTAAATCAATTGGTCAAACTATCAGATTTGAAGCAAAACACACTTCATTCATACACTACAGTTAAAATACAACAAAACAAAAAAGAAATTGGAATAACTTAAACTTGATTGGAAAATGTAATGGAATAAAAGATTATTTAATTACTAGACAGTAACAGCTCCTATATAATAATATCCCATAAACATACCCTTGGCAAAGGCAAATTCAGTGAAATACATTGCCTCATAGGCAGTTCTCTATTACAGGAGGAAAACGAACATGAGAAAACTCAGAGAGAGAGAGTAGAAGAGAGAGCTGTACTGCAGCTTCCAAACCCAGCTTCAAGACCCTAGCAGCAATTGCTTCTGAAACCTTAAAACTAAAGAAACATCCTGGTTCTATGGAAGCTTGACCCCACCCATTCAAGCTGCTTTTATTGTTCCAAATTAAAAAAAAACCCAAAGACTCACAAGCTTATTTATTGAATTGGTTTCAAACAGACAGCTAGGTACCTCTGTATTAAAACCTCTCCAAAAAAAATCAGGACAAAATACACCTCTTGCTGCCATAGTGTCATCATGAGTAGCAGGAAGAACCAGCCAGATCCATAGAATTGCTAGTTGATTTCTTCTGCCGGTTCATGTAATTCAATAATAATTTGGTGCTTTTTTCTTTCACTAGTAGGGGAAAGAAATCACAAGTGAAAGTAAATTATAGGGCCCTAAAAATAATCACAATTGATGACAAAGTATATGACAAGAAATATTGGAGACTTGTGAAAAAGTGATAGCAGTAACCATGGGTGACTTTAATTTACATGTCAACAGATCAGATTGACAGTGGTAACCCACATAAGAAAAAACATAGTGAAAACAAGAAATGTGGGAAATCACAGCATGTCAGGCAGCATCGTGGAGAGAGAGCAAGCTAACATTTTGAGTGTTTGGACTTCCACCCAGGGAAAAGACTTTGTCTATTTATCCTATCCATGCCCCTCATGATTTTATAAACCTCTATAATGTCACCCCTCAGCCTCCAATGCTCCAGGGAAAACAGCCCTAGCCCTACTCAACCTCTCCCTATAGTTCAAATTCTCCAACCCTGGCAATATTCTTGTAAATCTTTTCTGAACCCTTTCAAGTTTGACAACATTCTTCCTATAGGGGGGAGACAGGAATGAGCACAATAATTATAATCACAATCCCCCATTTATTAACATGGTTAATCCTGCACACGTTTACCTTCTCTCTGTCATTATCATATTGTCATCCCCAATATAAATTATGTAGACCACCACTAAATAAGTACATCTATATCAAGTTGGTAAACTAACTCCACATTGCTTGTAAATGAATCACCCTAATGGATTTCCCTAGCTACTGTCTTCCCTGGGTATTTAAGATAGAGATAGCTATGTTCTTGATTAGTAAGGGAATCCAGGGTTACAGGGAGAAGGCAGGAGAATGGTGTTGAGAGATATATCTGCCATGATCGAATGGTTGAGCAGACCCAATGGGCCAAATGGCCTAATTCTGTCCCTATATCTTCTGGTGTGTGCCTTTGCTGCCCAGTTTTCCATTTGTTGCAGCATGGGTGTTTGTAAGGCTGGTAACCTTTAGGGGAGGAGGCTGTAATGGCCTAGAGGACAACTCTGAACTCAGAAGACCTGTTTTTGGAGACCACCGCCTTGGTGTTATAGGGCACTGGAGGAGTGGCAATACCAGAATATTGATTGTTGTCTTCCTGAGAAGGGTCAGTAGGTTCATGGTTCTCAGTCATTGAAACTTGGGCAAGGCACTGTCCCTACAAACTGAGCATTCTGTTTGAGAATATTTGTTCAGGTGCTGAAATACCCTGTGAGCCCCTTTGAGCAATGCTATCTGTAGCTGTAGTGACAGCAGTTTGACCATATTTGGCAGCAAGCTGACCCCGTGAGACTTATATCCGTGTTTCCAAGCAACTCTCAAGCTTAAGGTTACAAAGGGTTACATATGATATGTGACACCTAAACAGACCATTCAGCCTAATTCATCCATACTACACTTGAGCCTCCTTCCATCATTCTTTACCTAAATCTAAATTTATAACCGTCTATTCCTTTTCCCCTCAAATGCTTGTCGAACCTCACTTTAAATGTGGCTATATTATTGGCATCAGCCATCCTCTGTGATTATGAGCTCCACATTCTTACCACTGTTACAGTGCAGAAGCTGCCTCTGAATTCCCTATAGTATTTCTTGGTGACTACCTGTTATATTGATGACCTCTCACTATATTCTTTCCCATAAGAGTAAATATGTAAATATTCTCTCTGTATTCACTCTTCCAAGACCATTGATAAGTTAAAATGCCTCTATTATATCACTCCCTCAGCTTCTCTTTCAAGAGAAAAGATCCAACCTGTCAATCCTTTCCTGAGCTGTATCCCGAAGCAGTTCTGGTATCATCCTTGGAAAGCTCCTTTGCACTTGCCCCAGTGCTTCAATATGCTTTTTATAGTATGACGGCCAGAACTGCATGCAACATCTTAAGTGTGATCTAACCAATGTTGACACAGATTTTTAGTTCTATTCATCTAGAAATAAAAACTAATAATGGATTTGCTTTTTTAAATAGCCATGCTAACCTGTAATGCACCTTCTTGTGATTGGTCCATTTATACTGCACAATCCATAGTTACTTACCTCTATCAAGCCTTATGCCTTCAGATAATGTTACCTCCCAAATTTCTTATCAAAACACACTAACTCATTTATGAGGATTAGCCGTCATTGTTTCATTCTGCATTTGTTAATGTCTTCTGCAGCCCTCCTCAGTATTTGGTATCATCGCAAATTGAAAATGTTTTGTTTTTGATTCCATTGTCCAGATTGTTAATATTAATTATGAGTATAGCAATCCTTATGAACACTATTTCCTATTTTCTGCCACTCTATAACAAATCTTTACTTACCATAATTTCTTTCTGTTCTGAAGTCAGCTAGTCTCGAAGGTACAACTTGTCCCCCATTCTCTGACCATATTCATATGAGACATCTTATTGAAAACCTTTTGAAAATCAATTTCAACTGCTACATAATCATTCTCTACTCACTCTTTTACCTCCTCAGAAAACTCAATAAGGTTGATCAAGCAAGATTTCCCCTTTTTAAATCTATGCTGACAATTCATTGTTCTCTTTCTCACTTGAAAATATTACTTATTTCCTTTAGTAAGGATTGCATTATTTCTCCTCTTACTGATGTCCAGAGGATTCCAGAAATCATTCTGTTCTCCTTCCGAAATATAGGATTTACATCAGCCATCTACCAGTCATCTGGTACATTGTTTTTATAACAATTTTTTAAAAATGACTCTGCTACCTCTTCCCAAGACTATTCTACAATATATTGAAGAGATCCATCTGGACCAGTTGGCTCTGTCCTCTTTGAGTTTGTTTAATTTCCTTGTATAATAGTACAGAACTTGAGTATTTCTGAAAAAGAAAAAAACATTGTGTTGAATTTTTTTGTTTTGCACTCAGGTCAATTGGTGAGAAATACCAATGTAAAAATTGCTGATTTGTTGGCAAGTAGATTCTGATTGGTAGATGTTATCCCATAGAGAATGCACCGGTTAATGATTGCCGAATGTTTACTGCCAAATGCTGTTTAATGTTGAAACATGCATTGCAGCTCCTCTACTCTCCCTCTTCTATTTTATTTTTCTAAATACCGGGGTGGCACGGTGGCACAGTGGTTAGCACTGCTGCCTCACAGCGCTAGAGACCCGGGTTCAATTCCCGACTCAGGCGACTGACTGTGTGGAGTTTGCACGTTCTCTCCGTGTCTGTGTGGGTTTCCTCCGGGTGCTCCGGTTTCCTCCCACAGTCCAAAGATGTGCAGGTCAGGTGAATTGGCCATGCTAAATTGCCCGTAGTGTTAGGTAAAGGGGTAAATGTAGGGGAATGGGTGGGTTGCGCTTCGGCGGGTCGGTGTGGACTTGTTGGGCCGAAGGGCCTGTTTCCACACTGTAAGTAATCTAATCTAATCTAATATGTTACAGAGAGGGACCTCGATAATCCAACAATCAATTAACCGAATATTGGATTATCCGAACAAGATTGAAAGGTCCCGTTGCTTGGCTAACTATGTCATCCGGCATTCGATTAACCAAATGAAATACTCCCCGCTCATATCCTTTGGATAATCGAGGTTCCTCTGTACTTAACACATTGAATTTCCAGACTGATTTGGTTTTTCTGCAGCCATTTCTCAGTATGTTTGACTGTGAGTGGTTTCTCCCAATGTCTGGTAGCTCCTAGTATCCTTGTTTTGTTATGAACAATTTGTAAATTGTTATACAGACTTTTTTTTTATATATATAGGAATTCCTCACATTTTATACATTGCCATCTTTGTGGGGTCCAATTCTGCAATTCCATTTATTCTCCTTGATGTAAATTTTCTCTATTACTTTCTTCTCTCCTATGATCTCCTTTCTGTTTTGTCCTGTTTTTTTACATTTCTTACAGATCCCATTTTTCAATCTCACTAATTCATACCATTTCTTTGTGCCATCTCCCTAATTACCATTTCCATTACACACCAGTCCTAAACTACTTCATCACTACAGTTTTCTCCTGGTCTCAGAACAGTGAGAATCGCACAAATTGAAGTACCCTGCCTAATCATTTCTGGATTCTTGTCCTTAGTGGCAGAGAATGCAATCTATATCTATTCCTGTAATTATGGAATCTGCTATTAATTTCACTTATGCTCTTTGTTCACCCATGGGCAGACTTCTGATTCCAGCTTTGGTCTGCTTTGCGGCATTACTCCCTGCTATCTTTCTTCTTGTCCTCACAGGTTGTGAGTATAAAGCACTGGTTGAACAGGTGGCAGGAACTCCAACTCTAACTCAATTGTAACCCTGCTACCGAGGTCCCTATCAGTCATATTACCTCTTTCTAGAATTTGTGTTTTCCTCTGGAGTGTGACTATTTGCTGGATAAAACTGTCCAGACTCTCCTCCCCATTCCTTATGTATTAGCAATGCCAATTGTGTGAAAGTCCAGTAGAACACTGGGATATAAGTCCTATTGATAGAGATTGTCAGTAGGACTATCCGATAGCTGTGATGTTTTTATTTGATCACAGGATGGAGGTGTGTCACTGACAAGTTCAGCTTTATTGCTTATTCCTAATTGTCCTTGAGAAGGTCCATGTGCTATTGGGAAACTCAGAGTGTTGTTAGGAAGAGAGTTCCAGGATTTTGACTCAGCAACAGTAAAGGAATAGCAACCAAGTTCCCATGTCACTGGAGGAACTTGAAGGTGTTGGTGTTGCCATATATCTTCTTGCCTTGTCTTTTGAAGTGGTAATGTTTGCAGGTTTGGAAGGTGCTTTCAAAGGAACCTTCAGAATTTGCAGCAGTGTATCTCAAAGATGGTACAGACTGTCATCACTGAAGATTTGTGATGCAGGAAACTGCTTGAGATGGTGAATGGTGTGTCAGTCACATAGGCTGTTTTCTCCTGGATGATGTTGAATTTCTTGAGTGTTGTTGGAGCTGCGTGATCCCAGTAGGAGGAAAGTCTTCCGTCACATTCTGGACTTTGTACCTTGCAGATGTTGGACACAATCTGCCCTCTCTCTATCTCTCCACACCTTCCCTGGAGTTCGACAGAGGGGTGTACCCTAAACCACCCCCCCCCTTCCGCAGATAGCCTCTGACACACTTTTGAAGCTAAAGTATTTATACTGTTTTAGTTTAGCTTCTGGTCAGTGGCATTCCTCTTGATGATGATAGTTGGGGATTCAGTGATGGTAATGCCATTCAGTGGAGGTGGTTAAATACCCTCTTCTTTGAGATGACCATTGTTTGATACTTATGTTGCATGAATGTTGTCCAATGTCCACTTATCAGCCCGATCCAGGATATTAGAACATAGAACAATACAGCACAGAACAGGCCCTTCGGCCCACGATGTTGTGCCGAACATTTGACCTAGCTTAAGCACCCATCCATGTACCTATCCAATTGCCGCTTAAAGGTTGCCAATGACTCTGACTCTGCCACTCCCACAGGCAGCGCATTCCATGCCCCCACCACTCTCTGGGTAAAGAACCTACCCCTGACATCCCCCCTATACCTTCCACCCTTCACCTTAAATTTATGTCCCCTTGTAACACTCTGTTGTACCCGGGGAAAAAGTCTCTGACTGTCTACTCTATCTATTCCTCTGATCATCTTATAAACCTCGATCAAGTCACCCCTCATCCTTCGCCGTTCCAACAAGAAAAGGCCGAGAACTCTCAACCTATCCTCGTACGACTTCCACTCCATTCCAGGCAACATCCTGGTAAATCTCCTCTGCACCCTCTCCAAAGCTTCCACATCCTTCNNNNTGTTCCTCCACCTTACTAAGAACCCTACCGTTAACCCTGTATTCCGCATTCTTATTTGTCCTTCCAAAATGGACAACCTCACACTTGACAGGGTTGAACTCCATCTGCCACTCCTCAGCCCAGCTCTGCATCATATTTAAGTCCCTTTGCAGCCGACAACAGCCCTCCTCACTATCCACAACTCCACCAATCTTCATATCATCTGCAAATTTACTGACCCGCCCTTCGACTCCCTCTTCCAAGTCATTAATAAAAATTACAAACAGTTAATAAAAATTACAAAATAAAAATTGCCTAGGGTTGGCTGCAAGTGAACATAGATTGCTTCATTATCTGAAGAGTTGTGAATACAACGAAACATTGTGCAATCATCAGCAAACATCCCCACATCTGACCTTATGATAGAGAGAAGGTCATTGAAGATGGTTGGGCCTGTGACAGCACTGTGAGGAACTCCTGCAGCAGTTTGGGGCAGATATGATTGACCTGGAGAAATCTCAACCATCTTCCTTTGTGCTTGGTGTGATCCCATCGGAAAAGAGCTCTTCCCCAATTCATACTGACTTCTGTTTTGCCAAGGTGCCTGGATGCTACATTCTGTCAAATACTGCCCTGATGTTAAAGGCGGTCACTGTCTTGAGCTCTCGTTGATATTTGGACCAAGGCTGTATTAGGTGATCATTTATATAATTTGAAGCTGCATTTATAGACCTCGAACATTGATGCAAAGTCGTTGAACCTCTTACTATATTGCATCTTAATATTTGGGGCTGGACTCCCAGTGTTGAACTCCATGGCTGTCTATTCTCATTGTCTTTTAGTGTGTTTGAATGATTTACTGGCTAATACAGAGCATCTCTTCTACCTTCTGTCTCCTTCATCAAGACTTCACCTTTTATCACATCAGGTTGACTTCATGCGCCAATGCCAGCAACTTCTCTAGCCACAATTCATCCCTCCTTTAAGTAAGCAGGCTAGCATTAAGCAGTATGGGCTAGGCGTCAGTGGTGCCAGACGGTCATGTTTTTGATCAGCGGTTAATGCCTGCAGCCAATGAGCAGTGCTGTTAGCCTGGCTGACAGCTGTAATGATTGTGACGAAGAGCCGACACAAACTCTGTGTGCTGCCTGCATTTCAAACATCAAATGTGGGTTCATTAACTAATGTGTTCTCGCACTCACTTCTGGAAGCTGTCCAATGTGGAATTTTAAAACCTTTTCTGAGGAAAGCAGACAAGAAGGAAGAGGAAATCTTGGGGATGAGAGCAAGAGGGATGCAAAATAGAAGAAAAAACGTGGATGTACAGCACAAACAAAATTATACAACTTTAAAAAGAGGGATAGTAGTAAAGGAATGTGACAAAACATCCGATGAAACAAAAAGTTCAGAAACATGTTAAAAAGTAAATGGAATGCTTGACTTAAATAGTTTTTTAAAAAATTTTATACAGTGTACATTAAACCATTGTAAATAACCAGTTATATCTCAGAGTACTGTGTAATTCTGGGCACCACACCTTATGGAGGATGTCAAGTCTTTGAACAATATGCTGAAATGATTTACCAGAATTGTACCAGGGATGAGCAACATCAGTAAAAGGAAGAAAGTAGGAAAACTAATATTATTTTCTTGGAGCAGAGAAGGCTTTGGGGAGAATTAATAATCAAGATATTGAAACGTATAAGGGCTTTTGAAATGATGAGTAAAATATTTTCATTGGCAAGTAGGCCATTAAGCAATTTACACAGCCTTAAAATTGCTGGCAAAGAACCAGAGAGGAAAATAGGGATATTTGTTTTCTTTTAACATCAAGTTATGACCATCTGGAAATATGTAGTGGGCCAGGCAGCATCACTGGAGAGAGAAACATAATTAAACGTTGGGTCAATGACCTTCCATCAGAAACGGGAAAGAAAAAGATTTAACAGACTTTATACAAGTGCATTAGTGGGATAACGAGAAGATAATCCAAGACAAGATGGAAGACATGTAAGATTACACAACAATCTAGATAATGGTGCAAGGTAAAAGGGGGTGGTATATGGACAAGAGAAGAAACAAAGGATGGATCTTGAGGAACTGTAAATTGTTGAAAGTGTTGAGTCTGCAAGGCTGGGAAAGGTTTAATTGAAAGGTGAGGTCATACTCCTCAGGCTTGCATTGGTTTTCATTGGAACAGTGTGGAAGACAGAGGACAAAAAAACTCAGGGTCAATACGGACAGAGATTAAATTGATAGGTGACAGGAAACTCAGAGACACCGTTACAGATTGAATAGAAATATTCTGTAATGCAATGAGCTTGCTTGTGTTTACTGTTTTCAATGTCAGAAAATAACACAAGGAGCAGAGGATACAGTACTAAATTGAAAGAAATATAAGTATATTGCTGTTTCATTTAGGATGGCACGGTGGCTCAGTGGTTAGCACTGCTTCCTCACAGTGCCAGGGACCCAGTTTCTGTTCTAGCCTCGGGTTACTGTCTGTTTGGAGTTTGCGCATTCTCCCTGTGTCTGGGTGTGTTTCCTCCCACAGTCCAAAGACGTGCAGGTTAGGTGAATTGGCCATGCTAAATTGCCCGTAGTGTACAGGGATGTGTGAGCTAGCTGCACTAGTCAGGGGTAAATTGTGGGGGAATGAGTCTGGGTGGGTTACTCTTCAGAGGGTCGGTGTGAAATTGCAGCGATTCTGTGATTCATCTTGAAGGAATACGAGAGGCTTTGAACATGGAGAAGGTAAAAAGGTAGGGGTTCATCTCCTGCATTTAAATAGAAAGGGATCTTGATAAGTGCAAGGGATTGATTGAGGAGTGGAGACCAAGATGAAACAGATGCAGTGGTTCCTTTGAAATGCTGAGAGGTGATGGCTCGAACAAGACTCACACAGAGTTTCCCCATCACCCTGCACACCACAGTCCTCCACAATCAATGTTTCATCCTTATTAATATCTCCCAACTCCTGTGTGATGTTGCCACCAAAGAAATATATCCCTCCCCTGGTTCTGTGCTGTAATATTCTATGGTAGCCACATTATTCAGCCTTTCTGTATAAATCTGTGAGCAACATCATCAGAGATTAACTTGTAATTCTTAAAAGGCTATACTTTCAAATATTTACAGCTGTATGTTGGTGGTAAAATGGTACCATTTAAATTGGAATTACAGGGTAAATGCTGAGAGGATGTTTCCCCTCATGGGAGTGACCAGAAGGCATGGTCTCAGGGTAAAGGGCTAACAATATGAGACTGAAATGAGGAGGAATTTCTTCTCTGAGGGTTGTGAGTCTTTGGAACTCCTTACCACTGAGAGCTGTGGGTCAGAGCCCTTGTGTACATTTAAGACTGAGAGAGATAGATTCTTGATCAAGAATCAAGGGCTGTGGGAAAAGTGCAGGAAAGTGAATGTGAGGAATGTCAGATCAAATGTGATCCTATTGATTGGTGGAACAGACTTGAGGGGCTGAATGATCTACACCTCTTCCTATGTCTTATGGTTCCAAGACTTCTATGATAAATTAAATGATATATTAAATCATACTTTCTTTTCTTATAAACAGTGACCAGAAGCAGAATTTTATTATCTCTTGATGTTTTATTGTTGTTTCACCCAGGGGCATATTTTATTTCATTATGTTGTTTTTATCTCCCCACATCTAATGCTATGCATGGGAATCTTTTTCAGAGATTTACTTTGCTCCTGGTGCCTTACTCTATTGCCCTAACACCACCTGGATAAATCTAAGCCTCTAAGCTCACTGTTTAAATATTTATAATTAAAAACATTTTATCATTCTCTATACCATGAATTCACAGAACCATCAAGGAAGGGTTCTAGTAGAAATCCTGCCAACTAAGATAATCCTAAATGGTGGTATGACACACAAGTCAACACAGTCTCCATTAGCCAGTACTTAGTCTGTTTTTCCACACCCTACCCACAATCCTAATTATAGTTCTGGACTATCAATACAGATGGCTGGTAAAGTGTGCCAGAACATATCCAGCCTTATGCTTCGTCCAAGAACTGGAGAAGAAATTCTGCTCAACATTGACTTCAGTCATGAAAAGTATTTACATTGTATGTAGATACTCATGAGTACTGTTGGGCTGTCGTTTGAGACAGGAGTTTTCTCATTTCCCCTCCCCCATCTTATCCCAGTTCTAACCTTCCAACTTGGCACTGCCTTCATGACTTGTCTTCCCTGTCCATCTTCTTTCCCACCTATCTGCTCCACCCTCCTCTCTGACTTATCACCATCACCCCCACCTCCATCTACCCATCGCACTCTCAGCTACCTTCCCCACCCTACCCCCCCACCCCCAGTCCCACCCATTTATCTGTCCACCCCCTTGGCTCACAGCCCCATTCCTGATGAAGGGCCTTTGCTTGAAACTTCAATTCTCCTGCTCCTCAGGAAGACCTGCTGTGTATTTCCAGCATGACACTCACGACTCTAATCTGCAGTCCTCACTTTCGCCCTGTCTTTTGGGACATATGTACCACTCCTTATCCCCAGGTGTTGCTAACATTTCCTTTCCCCTTCATCAGTTCAACACTTAGCATTCTCTCCCTTCCCATGCTCTCCTGTCACTGTCACCTATCTTTCATTTATTATCCCTTAATGCCATCAGTTCTCTCTTTCTGATCTCCTTCATTCCCATTAATTTCCCACCTTGCTTTCCCATGTTGTTGACAACCTCTCTTCACCCTTTTATCTCCCCAGCTTACCATTCTTCCTGAATATCGCTGCACGGAATGAAAGTAGATACTGCATACTGCAAATAAGTAGATTTAGATTTATGTTTTATTGTCAGGTACATTCAAGCATGGAGTACAGGAGTAGAGTGAAAAGTGTACATTGCAACGTCTCAGGAACAAAATCTTAGTTACAGACACAGAAAAATAAAGAAATAAGTTAAAAGGTTCAGCGTGACAGTTTTCTTAGCATAAAAGTAGCTAAATGAAGTTAAAAAGTCAAACATGACAGTCCTTTCTTAAGCAGGAAAATCATCAGGAATCAGGAATCATCATTCCTGATGAAGGGCTTTTGCCCGAAACATCGACTCTCCTGCTCCTCAGATGCTGCCTGACTTGCTGTGCTTTTCCAGCACCACACTCTTGACTCTAATCTCCAGCATCTGCAGTCTTCACTTTTGCCGAATCCTTCCTTAAGCCTTGGGCCTGCAGAGCCTCCAAGGTGGGCTTTACCCAAGATGACATGCTCTCCCCTGCACTGGGCATGCTTTCACCCACACTGGGCTAAGACCCGCCTGTGTTCACCAAGCTGCCTTTGCCACCCCGACCTCCACTGCAGACCTCCATTGGGCACGCCAGGCTTCACCACCGCTCTCAAGGTCCCAGATGCCATACTTTGCGACCGGCCACCGCCAGATATTTTGTGTTTGAATTCTAGTTCACTATGTTGTAAGAACTAAGTTTTCTTTCCTGAGTTGGAACATACTTGTATTTGTGGTGCTGAGGGGAAAGGGATTTGGTTCATACTGACTTTATGTCAGCAAATACACACTTGTGGAACAAAATACTAAAACGCTGATTGCCAAAATGAGACGTAGATAATTGGCATATTTGTTGTTACAAGATCTGGAAATGATTTAACTGACAGCAAGAATAACTGAACCAATCTGAAATTCCTATAGGAAAAATCAGAGTTTCTACATGACAGCCTTTAGGAAGTTTACTTCCTGAGTGCAGTGAATCGGAGCATCACCTGGGAGTTCCCAGATGTAAGGTCAAAACTTACTCGTTCGGCCTTGTTCCAACATTTAGCGCTTTGGAGCCGTTGCAGTGATTCTTAGGCATTCCCTGATTCCTCAATAAAGCCTCATGGCCAGAATTTAGCTAATAAGGCACATAGCTTAGGTCATGCATCAGTTGAAATGGTAAACCAAAATGTATAATTTTCACACAGAGGTAGATGCAAGATAGAATGGTGTCAGTGGGCCATGAAAGCAGAGCATTGGAGGCAATGGGAGTAGGCAAGTATTGTGGCTGGTTAGAAGGTTTATCTCAGCTCTCAAATTGTATCCAGGTGTTTTTTTGAAGTTTTTATGTCGCTAAGCCTCATCAACCGCCCCCCCCCCCCCCTCCCTTAACAGCCCTTTTTCCTCCAATCATAGTCCCTTCACGCCTCCCCATCCCTCTCCTTTGGTACCTCATTATCTCATAACCACTCACCAAGTATCCAACCAGGGGAAATCTCAGCAAACCATATGGAGAGGAATAATTTTCTAATAATCTAATAAAACTTTCACTTCTACAGGCACAATTGTGAAGTAAATTCTGATGTTTAAACCTAATGCTTTGAAAGTGTCTTTACATTGTTAGTCAAACTGTGAACTCAGAACTCAGTGACTGAGGTAGCTGTAGCTTTTAAAATTCAGCTAAACATATGTAACGGGCTGAATATTACAGGGGAGCAGATAGCTTGCCTATCGCAGAAGAAAAGTCAGAAGCTAGCCAATAGGCCCAGGTGGTACTTACCCCATAGCCATAATGGGCTTCAGGCAGGCTAAAGTGGTGATAGCAAGATTTTTATCCCAGGTTACCACGCTCTGGCATTACCAGCCAATTTGAATAGCCAGCAGTTCTTGCAGTCCCAGGAGAAGCTCGATAAAAGATTGCGAGCAGGCCTACAAAGGAGATACAATGGATTCTGAAGTGAGGTAAACTGGGGTGCTTTGGATGGGGATTATTAATCATCTCAGGGAGAGGGCTGAATAGGGTGTGAGTGTGGGTTTTGTTGTATAAGCAGAGGGATGTAAATGTGTGTTTTTCATTTCTTTCAAAGTTTAGATTTTAAACTAGTGGCGTGTGGGTTTTGTTCTGTGTTAATGGAAGAGTTCCATGACTAACTTATCAGTCTTTATGAAGACTGACAATTGATCCTTAAATGTTTATTATTATTATCCACATATGGTAGCTGGGTGGTGTATTTTGGTGCCCAGCTACTCTCTCTTTTATGGAGGTGAGCTCAATGGTGCCTGAGCAGAGATTGGTTTGCCACCTGACTTATATTACCTCCCTCCTGCTGAAAACACATCCAGCAGGAGTATCAAATATCTATCTCAATGACATAATGATAGCTATTGGGGAAGTGTCATCAAAGAGCTCTGTTGAAACTGCAAAGCCAGTCACTGCTTTTCCTTTTTTTAACCTACACTTGTCAATCAAAGCCTTCAACAAAGGGTTTTCTTTCATTCTCACTGGCAGCTGCAGACATACTTTAAAGTTTGAAGAGTATAGCATTTGAAGTTCAGATCATGAATGATAAAGATGATATCTCCCCTTCAAAAAAGTATTTGCATTTACTCTAATCAATTCAAGATTTCCACAAGGTCGGTTAAACCCCTGGAATCAACCAAAATAAGGTCAGTTTGAACATAGCACTTACATCAGATGGCCCTTGCTGAGTTTATATTTTACTCCTGTGTGAATCACACACACTCCTTCTTCCTTAAAAATAAACTGCACCTGTCAGAAATGGAAGTGGGACTTCTGCATCCAGGTCCTGCCTGCCATTTTAGAAAATCTACACAGTCTTCTCGACTCCACAAAAAATCTGCCTCTTTATCGTATCTCTACTTTCTGCTATGTACTCTCTTTCAAAACTCCCAAGATAATGCCAGTGATATGGCCATGATTTCTCACGTAGTGCACGAAAAGCATTCATAAGCACAGGGCCTTCAGAAAGAGCTCATCTTTCATATTTTCAGTATTCGGGTTCAGCAATGTAGGTTCTTATTTTCTGTTTAATGGAAGAAATGATACAAGTGGCAACATCTGTATGAGGCCATCAAAGTTATATCTTAGCCGTGGATCATTAAACTACACTGTACATATTATTAAAGCTTTGCTCTACCCATTTCAGTTGATCTGAAAACACTCAGTGCTCCAAAAGCTAGTGTTTTCAAATAAAGCAGAATGGTAAATGTGATCTATATGGACTTCAGTAAGGTGTTCAGTAAGGTAAATGTGATCTATATGGACTTCAGTAAGGTCCCATGGGAGACTGGTCAGCAAGGTTAGATCTCATGGAATACAGGGAGAAGTAGCCATTTGGATACAGAATTGGCTCAAAGGTAGAAGACAGAGGGTGGTGGTGGAGGGTTCTGTTTCAGACTGGCGGCCTGTGACCAGTGGAGTGCCACAAGGATCGGTGCTGGGTCCTCTAATTTTTGTTATTTACATAAATGATTTAGATGTGAGCATAAGAGGTACAGTTAGTAAGTTTGCAGATGACACCAAAATTGGAGGTGTAGTGGACAGCGAAGAGGGTTACCTCAGATTACAACGTGATCTGGACCAGATGGGCCAAAGGGCTGAGAAGTGGCAGTTGGAGTTTAATTCAGATAAATGCGAGGTGCTGCATTTTGGGAAAGCAAATCTTAGCAGGACTTATACACTTAATAGTAAGATCCTAGGGAGTGCTGCTGAACAAAGAAACCTTGGAGTGTAGGTTCTAGGCTACTTGAAAGTGGAGTTGCAGGGAGATAGGATAGTGAAGAAGGCATTTGGTATGCTTTCCTTTATTGGTCAGAGTATTGAGTACAGGAGTTGGGAGGTCATGTTGCGGCTGTACAGGATATTGGCTAGGCCACTGTTGGAATATTACGTGCAATTCTGGTCTCCTTCCTATTGGAATGATGTTGTGAAACTTGAAAGGGTTCAGAAAAGATTTACAAGAATGTTGCCAGGATTGGAGGATTTGAACTATAGGGAGGGGCTGAACAGGCTGGGGCTGTTTTCCCTGGAGCCCAGAGGCTGAGGGTGACCTTATAGAGGTTTAGAAAATTATGAGGGGCATGGATAGGATAAATAGACAAAGTCTTTTCCCTAGGGTCAGGGAGTCCAGAACTAGAGGGCATAGGTTTAGGGTGAGAGGGGAAAGATATAAAAGAGACCTACGGGGGAACTTTTTCACGCAGAGAGTGGTACGTGTATGGAATGAGCTGCCAGAGGATGTGGTGGAGGCTGGTAAAATTGCAACATTTAAGAGGCATTTGGATGTGTATATGAATAGAAAGGATTTGGAGGGATATAGGCTGGGTGCTGGCAGGTGGGACTAGATTAGGTTGGGATATCTGGTCAGCGTGGACAGGTTGGACTGCAGGGTCTGTTTCCATGCTGTACATCTCTATGACTATAACCTGGTGTCATGTGAGTTTTGACCTCATCCAACCCAGTCTAACACCTGCACCTTCACATCATTTCAATTGATGGGAGATTTGGTCGCAAGATCTTTCAGCCAACAATGCATTCTTTGTGAATTGATTTATAGCATATGGAATTCTCATTTTTCTAACATTAACGGTAATCAACAAATCAGGAAAGATAAAACAAAAAATAAAAGACTGAAAAGAGGCTTTCTACATCCTTGGAAAATGATTCCTTATATGGCAATCACCATCAAATCTCTGCCAAACCATTTGATTGTGCTTGTTCATGTTGGTTAATTGGCGTATGTGTGTGGAGTTCTAATGCAGGATAACTGAGTCAGCTAAGATATTATAGTTGAATTACAGATCTTTTTCATCAACCCTTTTGCACATGTTATGATGCACCTTTAGAGTCACAGAGATCTACAGCCCTCGTGTCAATGCCTGTGTCCATGCCTGGCTAAAAAGAACCACCAACTGTTTTAATCCCCTTTTCCCTCAGTTGACTTTGTATGTCTTGGCATTGCAAGTATACGTCTAAATACTTCTTCACTCTTATGAGGGTTTCTGCCTTGGCTACCCTTACAGGCAATGAGTTCCAGATTCCCAATGCCCTCTAAGTGAAAAGGTCTTTCCTCACTTCTCCTCTTAACTCCAGCCTTTTATCTTAAATCTATGTTCACTGACCATTGATCCCTGTCACCCCCTCAATCTTCTCTGCTTGTAGGCAACCAATCTCTCCAAGCTCTTCATAACTGGAACAGGTGGGACTTGAATCTAGACTTTCTGGCCTGGAGGTAGGGAAATTACCATTGTGCAACAAGAGCCTTAGCAGTTCGATTATAATTATTTTAAAACTAACCTATTCAGACATATTATGACATACCTGTACAGCAGGTAGGACTTGAATGGACTCTTCTGCTTTAGAGATAGGGACACTGCCACTGCACCAGAAGAATCCTAGTAGTTCAATTATGTTCTGCCATGAACTAAAAAATTCCTTTTATCAAAATTATGCACAGCTTGTTGCATTTTATATTATTGTGAATGTGTGTTTTGCTGTGATTCTACAAAGGCTTAAATTATTTCATTTCTTGTTATAGCCGGAATCAACAACTATCCACCTCCATCTCTCAAGAGGGAGTGCGAAGGAATATATCCTCACAACACAAAAGAACCAGAAACATTTCCTGATCCGACGTATGTTTTGCAGACATCGGCTATCAAGTTTTGAATATTGTTTGTATTTTTGCTTCAGTCATTTATGTACGACTTCTTCATTACAGAATGAAACCTTTGAAAGATTTTGAAGAACAGAAAGATGATAACAATATCTATGGTTAGTGCAGACCAACACATTTGTTTGCTAATCCAGTAATGGTTTTCGGAAAGTTGTGGGATGATAGCATCAATTTAAAGACGGAGCTATTTGACCTCCCAGATCCCAGTGGTCAATTGTCCACTTCAAATGGCCAATTTTCAGCAAGAAAAGATCGATGGTTCAGAACTAACCGTTCGCATTGTAGAAAGTGCCTGGTAGTGTCTATCCAGTTCTTCTGGGTGGGAGAAGAAGAGGGAAACTTTAACAACTGAGGATCAGACTTCACTTGTAAAGCCTAGAAACAATGCTGCATAAAATCTTTCTTCCAGAATCTTTGATACTTCTCTGATATGTTTTCATGGTTAAAATGATCAGGATCTAAATGAAATCATGTCTCACTTGATTGAGTTTCTTGAGGAAGTAACAAAGAGGATTGATGAGGGTCATAATTCCTTGAAAGTGGAGTCACAGGGAGATAGGATAGCAAAGGCGGCATTTGGTATGCTTTCCTTTATTGGTCAGAGCATTAACTAGAGGAGTTGGGAGCACATTTTACGGCTGTACAGGACATTGGTTAGGCCAATTTTGAAGTATTGTATGCAATTCTGATCTCCCTTCTATCAGAAGGATGTTGTGAAACTTGAAAGGATTCAGAAAGGATTTGCAAGGAAGTTGCCAGGGTTGGAGGGTGTGAGCTAAAGGGAAAGATTGAATAGGCTGGGGCTGTTTTCCCTGGAGTGTCAGAGGCTGAGGGGGTGACCTTATAGATGTTATTAAAATCATGAGCGGTATGGATAGGATAAATAGACAAAGTATTTTCCATGGTGTGGGGGAATCCATAACTACAGGGCATAGGTTTGATGTGAGAGGGAAAGGACTTAAAAAGGACCTAAGGGGTAACATTTCCATGCAGAGGGTGGTGTGTGTATGGAATGAGCTGCCAGAGGAAGTGGAGGAGGCTGGTACAATTACAACATTTAAAAGGCATCTGGATGGGTATATGAATTTGAAGGGTTTAGCGATTTATAGGCCAAGTGCTGGCAAATGGGACAAGATTAATTTAGGGTATCTGGTCAGAATGGACGAGTTAGACTGAAGGGTCTGTTTCCGTGTTGCATGTCTCTATGACACCTAGGAATCAGTTTGCTTGGATGAATAATGCTCCGGACTGAATTAGGCAAGGGCGTGAGCGCTTAAAAAAAAAACCCTGGTTAAATGAGTAGCTAATGAGAATAGAGTTGAAATGTGTCAGTAATTGAATAGAAAACTTAAAAGAAAAGTCTTTATCCAAAGGATAGTAACAGTGTGGAACTCAATACCATTCGGAGAGTAGTTAATGTGCACAGTATCTAACGGGAGATGAAACAAGTACTGAGAGAGAAAGGGATAGATGGTTATGATGGTAGATTGGGATGAGATAATATGCGAAGGTGTTTGAGTGGACCACCAATACTGGTGTGGACTAGTTGGGCCGAATCACCTGCTTGCGTGCTGTATATCCTCTCCAAATTAAGTTTGTGGAGGCCGTTTTAAATGGCAGGTACCCTATTCATACCGGGCTAAAATTAGCCCTGTGTGTTTTGTGCGAGCATTAAATAATTTATTACTAAGAGACATGCTGATGTATCTTGCATTCATCAGGACCGAATCGCAAGAATACCAGATCTGAAAGGAAATAACAATATTTACTGCATGAGAAGAGGGCGTGATTGGTTGACAAATGAACTGTGATTGGTAGAGGAGTTACCGTGGGGAATACACAAGGGAACAGTGAACTGTTAAGCTTAGTTTCAGTTCAAAACAGGCAAGACAAATCTGATTGATAAAGACTTGCCCTGGGGAATGCATGGAATGGTAACCCACAGTCTTTTGTTTAGTTGGAAAAGGTGCAATGTGTGGATGTGTTCTTTCTGATTGCGAAGGACAGATTCTGCACATGAGCAAGAGAGAGATGTATTTTTAACCACTCATGAGACATTGGCATCACTCACTGGCCAGCATTTCTTGCCCATCCATAATTGCCCTTGAGCAGGTGGTGATGAGTTACCTTCTTGAACTGCTGCAATCTGTGTATTGTAGATTGACCCACAATGTCCTGAGGGAGGGAATTCCAGGATTTTGACTCAGCACCAGTGAAGGAATGGCAATATATTTCCAAGTCAGGATGGTAAGTGACTTGGAGGTCATGGTATTCCCATGTCTCAGCTGCCCTTGTCCTTCTAGATGGAATTGGCCGTGGGTTTGGAAGCTGCTGTCTAATGAGCCATGATGAATTTCTGCGGTGGATCCTGCAGATAGTGCGCACTGTTGTTACTAAGCGCCAGTGGTGGAGGGAGTTGATGTGTCATTCGTGTGGACTGCTTTGTCCGGGATGGTGTCAGGTTTCATGAATGTTGTTGGAAGTGGACCCATCCAGGCAAGTAGGGATTATTCCATTACACTCATGATTCTTGACTTGTGGATAATGGACAGGTTTTTGGGAGTCAAGAGGTGAGTTATTCGCTGCAGTATTCTTCACCTCTGACCCCCTGCTCTAGTAGCCATTGTATTTATATGGCAAGTTCAGCTGAGTTTCTGGTCAATGGTAACACCATGCATGTTGGCAATTCAGGAATCAGCGATGGTAATGCCAGTGAATGACAAGGGACAGTAGTTAGGTGGTCACTTATCGGAGATGGTCTTGCATTTGTATAATACCAACCTTACTTGCCATTTTAAAGTCTGGATAACGTCTATATCTTGCTGCATTTGAACATGGACTGCTTTCAGGAGTCATGAATGGTGCTGAATGATGCTGAATTGTGCAATCATAGGCGAACACCCCCAGTTCTGAGGGTAGGCTGTTGATGAAGCAGCTGTTGGGTTTAGAATACTACCCTGAGGAACTCCTTCAGAGATGTCCTGGAGCTGAGCTGACTGATCTTCAACAACCACATCCATCTTCCTGTGTCATGGAGTTATGCAGCATGGATGAAGGCCCTCCCGTCCAACATGTCTACGCCGACTGGACATTCAAATCTGACCTAGGCCATGTGCCAGCATTTGGCCATTATCCCTCTAAATCCTTCTCATTCATGTACCCATTCAGAAGCCTTTTAAATGTTGTAATTCAACAGCCTCCATCACTTCCTCTGGCAGCTCATTCCATGCACGCATCACGCTCTGCATGAAAACGTTCCTCTGGACTTTTTAAATCTTTCCCCTCTCACCTTAAACCTATGCCCTCTAATTTTGGATTCCCACACCCTAGGACAAAGACCTTAGCTATTCACCCTATTAATTCCCCTCATGATTTTATAAACCTCTATAAGGTCAACCCTCAGCCTTCGAGGCGTCAGGGATACATTCAGCATCTCCCTATAACTCAAACCATCCAGTTCTGGCAACATCCCTGTAAATCCTTTTTGCTTCCTCTCAAGTTTAACAACATTCTTCCCATAGAAGAGTAACACGAATTGCATGCAGTATTTTAACATTGACCTCACCAATGTCCTGTAACATGACCTCCCAACGCCTGTACTCAATGCACTGACCAGTAAAGGCCAAACAGACCAATTACCTTCTTCACCCTCCTGTCTGCCTGCGACTCCACTTTCAAGGAACTTTGCACCTGCACCCCTAGATCTTTGTTCAGCAACACTCCCCAGGGTCCTTCCAGCCAGAGACAAAATCAGAAATAGTGAGAAGAATTTCAGCAGGTCTGGCAACATCTGCGGAGAGAAAACAGAGTTAACACTTTGGGTCCAGCGACCCTTCTTCAGAACTCACTGGACCCAAAACATCAATTCTGCATTTTCTCAACATATGTTGCCAGGTCAGAAATTTCTTATTCTGTTTCAGCATCCACAGTTTTAATGGTTTTTTTTATTCCTATGTACCAGATATGTCTCCAACCAGTGGAGGGTTTGCCCCCGATATCCATTGCTTCCAGTTTTGCTAAGGCTTCTTAATGCCTGATTGAATGATGCCTTAATATGAAGGGCTGTCACTCTCCGCTCACCTCTGAAATTCAGCTCTTTTGTCAATGTTTGAACCAAAAGTCAACGGGAAATTTGAGGAGCCACCTCCTCCTGTTATTTGTTTAATTGTGCACTATCGTTGTGGCAGGACTGCATTAATTTTATCTGAGCCATCGGTTGGGGGATTTCTCAGTCCCATTGATTGCAAGCTGGTTCTGTTGTTTGATATACTAATCGTCCTGTGTTGCAGCTTCACCAGGTTAGCACCTATTTGCTGAGGAGTGGCAGTGCCATGCAGATTGCAACTGTGCCCCTTTTGGAAGAAAAGAGGCAGCTTCGTCATTCTGAGAGGAGTCTCTGATCTGGGCTCGTTCAGAAGCACAGTGCAATACTTTGAATCTGACAGCATTTTTGTAATGGTGGGGGTAGCAAACCCCACCTCCTTTTCACAGTTGTCAATTGCTAGATTCTGAAATTTAAAGACCCTGACAGCCACTTTAACAGCTGCTGTCTATATATGAGATAAGTGTGATAAGATGCAGACAGAGTAGAGTGCCATTTGCGGTGGGTGCCAGTTGGGTATAGGGTGGGGTGTTGGGGAAGGATGCCAAATGGGTAGAGATCGTCTGTCCAGCAAGTTGGGTGCCAGGAAAATAAGGCGACAGCTATGTAGGGAGTAGGGTACCAGATGTATGATTCCAGGTGGGAATGGGGTAGGGTCCCAAGTGGGCAAGGTACTATCATGCAAGGTGAGGGGTGGGGGCTTGTGTCTAGTGGTGGAGATAGGAGTGTCATGAGGTGCCGATGAAGGAAAGGGGATGCCTAAGTAAGTGAGGGAGAGGGTTGGGTCTGGAACGGGGGACGTTACCGCTGAGCGCGGAACACAGGGTCAGGTGCAGTGCTGGGAATGGGGTAAATAAGGTCTGGTGGGTGGGGAAACGGGGTTGGTTAAAGAGAAGGTGGACAGAGGTGTCAGGTCCTTGGAGAAAAGAGGGGGTTGTTAGGTCAGGACCTGGAGGTCATAAACGGAGGAGTGGTGGTGGGGGGGAAGGTGTAGTCAGAGGGTGGTGGGAAGTAAATATAGGGTCAGTTAAATAGTTACCCAGGAGCTCAGCTGTGTATTTGTCAGTCTAACTGTTCCTGAATGACTATTTATCTAATTTCATCCGAAGCCTCTGAATTATCAGATTTTAAATGGAAATTTTCAGATGGTCTCAGGTGTATGGGATTGTTGATTGGAATCTTCAACTTTCCAGGCAATTCCTTCGGAGTCAGCTACAATGGGGATTCCACAAGCTCCCTATGCTGGAGCAAATACTGTCTGGCCATCAAAAAATCCAGGCACAAAATTTTATGTGTAACTGGATCTGCATCCTCTACTGCACTGTGGCTCAATGATTAGCACTGTTGCCTCACAGCACCAGGGACCCGGGTTCAATTCCACCCTTGGGTGGGCATCCTTGTGGCATTTGCCCATCCCCCGTGCTGGTGTGGGTTTCCTCTGGATGCTCCGGATTCCCCCCACAGTCCAAAGACGTGCAGGTTAAGTGGATTCTCCATGCTAAATTGACCTTGGTGTCCAGGAATGTGCAGGCTAAGTGGATTAGCCCTAGGAAATACAGGGTTACAGGGCTAGGGCTAGGGTCAGGGAGTGACTCTGTGTGAGATGCTCTTTGGAGGGTTGGTGTGCACTCAATGGGCTGAATGGCCTGCTTCCATACTGTAGGGATTATATGATTCATTTAGTCTGGATTGATCCCCTAGCTTGATACTAGTGGTCGAATAGTGGACACGCCAGACCATACAGATTATGGTTGAATACAGTCACACTACTGCTGATGGACCAGAGAACTTTAAGTTGCTGCAGTTCTGTCCCAGTTAGCAAAGTGGTAGTGCACACAACCCAACCGAGGGTGTTGGTAATACACATCACTAACTTTTCTGCCAGGCAGAATGTCTTGTGCGCGAGATAAAAAGTTTCAAAAGCAAGTACCTTTACTTTAGCGTTACTCAATTTCTGTACAACCAAGTGACTATAAGTAATACATAAGAATGCATGTCTCCTATTCTGAAAACGTTAAGGAAAAATGGCCTCCCAGCTTTGGGCTTCCCTGTCTCTTCCTGTGATTGCCTCAGACCTTCCTCCTCAGTCGTTTTCTGGCTCAGGTTACATGACTTTGCTCCAGTCTGCAACCACTCATCATTTCCGCTACCTTCAGCTGGGAGCTTGAACTGAAAGCGTAAAATATGGGCAAGGAGTTAAAACAGCCCAGACTGCACTCTGGCAGTGCCATCTGCATTGATCTGGTCAGACTAGTATGTCGATGCTAACTTGGCTAAATCAGAGTTTTATTGTTTATGTGGTAGTCCTGGTTCATCTTCATATTTCCAGCCCCATTGGAAACAATGTAAACCATGGAGGAAATATGGTTTGTGATGTGGTAAAATTTTAAGTAAACCTCAGTGTACTCCATTGGGCAAGAAAGGACAAAAACAGCAAAATAGAAGGAAGTGCAGCAGGATTGCTTCTACCATGCCCAGTGAGGAGGCGAGAAACTGAGGGGCTAACAGAAAGATCTCCCAGCTTGATGGGACTTAACTGAGACGGAGCTCTCGGAATATGTGTATGCAGCAGCTGATATGGAGGGAAAAGAGATTTCTGCTGAGTTCAAGCAACTGTCATGAAAATTCACTCAAAAGTTTGAATCTCATGTCAGCCTTTGTAATGTGGCGGGATAGAAGGAAGTAACTGGCAATCGCTGAGAAACTGAAGTTCATGGTGGGGAATTACTGGTAGATTGTCCCACTATATGTAAGCTGAGTTTTGACAGGATCAAAGAGGAAAATCCGGCTGTTAATGTCATTCAGTCTTTATTACACAGGATAATAAATAAAGATTGCTCAATGGAATCAAGCACATATTCCATCTCATTCCATTGCTCATATTTCCAATGAAAATATTCTGCTCAATTATTTTAATATAATCCAGAAGGACAACTTTATTGATATAACTTAATTAGTTAATTTAATATGAAATAACTAACTTAATTAGTTTGCTTTATTCCTTTCTGGTAATAGCATGTCAATCACCTTCACTAGAGCCACTTGTCTGGTGATTATCACATTGATGTTTGTGGGAGTTTACTGTGTACAAATTGGATACCGTACTTCCTACATTGCAACAGTGACTGCAAATGGACTTCATTGGCTGTGAAGCACTTATGAATGTTTGCTGCATCAGGAAAAGTGTGACATAAATGCAATTCATTATTTCTTCAACTTCCGTTTTAGATCTGTGTATGTTGAATCTCGACGAAGGACAGTGCTACAACTATAACCTAAAGTGGTACTTCGATAAAACGTTACGAGCCTGCAAGAGGTTTTGGTATGGCGGCTGTGGAGGAAACCAGAACAGATTTGATACCCGTGAGGAGTGCGAAGCCCTGTGTCTAAAATCAGCCTTCTAAATGCTGGTCATTTCAGATATACAGACTTGACACAAACATAACATTTCAGTGTGCCATACCACTTCCCAACTATGTATAGAATACCTCATTTACACTGATACATCATATTTATACCTTTTAAACATTCCTTTTTCTTAATAATTAAGAATCTGAACTATAAGTTTACACAGTCTCTCAATGCTGGACAGCCCTGGCAATAAAATAGCCGCCAATAGCTAGTAACTACCAACACCAAAATCCTGAGGAAAAAAAAATTAAAATGTATATTTTCTTTCTGTGAATGTTTTTTTACACAAACGAAATAGAGAAGAAAGATGGCAGCAGGGTCATCCAGAAGTAATGACAGAATATCATATGGATTGCAAGGATTTTTTTAAAAAAACAATTAAAATCAAATTAAAGCATGAGAGAAGTGAGAAGTCAATGTCCTCAGTTATTTCCCATTCTCAGCTCTTCCTGTGGTCTGGAAGAATTCTAGACTGTAATTGCTGGAGGAACTGTGAGCACAGCAGAGGACTTCTGAGGGTAGTGTGTCTGGCTGCTGCTTGAGATCATCAGCCCAAGATCCTAAATGCTTTCCGTTTCCTAAGAAAGAGGAAAGATGATTCAAAAACAAAGCCTGTATGTGCATGAGAATTTTTTTTTTCCCTGTCCTGAAAAAATGTATTAGTGCCTGCATTTGGCAGGTGTCTACCTCTGGGTCACTGACCAAGCAAGTATAACATTGACACTAGGCAAAGTCCACTTTTACCCCATTTAAATATTGATGCTAAGCCTAAAGGTTTGGTATACGCAGATCCAAATGGCACTGGGAAATTGCAAGCAGTTCAGTTCAAGGAGAGACTTAAGTCTCTGTAGTGCTGATCCCTTATGAGATGGATAAAAGATAATTGGTCCTATTTTCTATTCAGCAGTAATTTCTTTAAATAGCAAAAAAAGTATTGTAATAATGTGGCAAGTAGTTAGGCAGTTTTATTTCCTGCTTTTATCAATTGAGTAATAAAGAATTGGTTTTTATGCAGTTGGCTACTTTGTATTATAAAAGCTCCAAAGTGATGTCTGAATATCTGCTGGTTACAAGCAAAGAGGTAGAAATTAGATATTGGTTCATATTGAGCAATTCATTTTGGAATCTATTATGTATTGTAGTATCAGTGGAAGTTGCATGTAAAATCCTTGTCAAAATTAAATGTCCCATACGTCTTTTTGATGATAATTGCCATTCATTGTCATTTCAGCTTCCTGCCATAATTTAAGTTTGAGACCAGAATCTTCCAGAAGTTTAATTTCTTTTGTGTAAATTTTGTTTCTGTTAAATATATATTGGTTTTCATTTGCTGACATGCTTAATTTAATATTAAAGGAGTAGTGGTGCAAATATTTCAAAAGTGACTTTATTTTAAGCTGTTTACAGAGATTTTGTTCACAGCATAGCCCTGCTTCAAGTACGAAATATACTGGAGGATGAGTTACATATTTAGCAAAGTTCGACCCTATACGAATGTAAAAGAAATGGCGTCCTTGTTCAAAAGTCACTGGAAGCTAACATGCAGATGCAGCAAGCAATTCAGAATGCAAATGTCAAGTTAATCTTTATCACAAGTCGGTTTCAGTACTAAAGCAAAGAAATCTCAACTCAGTTTGTATAAAACAGTGGTGAGACCGTATCTGGGGTCCCATGTACGGTTCTGCTCCCCTTGCCTGAGAAGGATATGCTTGACATAGAGGGACTACAGCAGAGATCCATTAGACTGATTCCTGGTTTGGTGGGACTGTCCCATGGGGAGAGCATGAGGAAACTTAGCCTGTCTTCTCTCGAGTTTAGAAGAATTAAAGGTGACCTCTTGGAGATGTATACATTCTTTAAAGGGGTAAATAGAGTTGATGCAGAAAGGACATGCCTCCCCCTCCCACCTTACCCTCAGCTCTGGGGGACAGTCTCAGAAAAAAAGACTAACCATTTAGTTGAGGAGGAGCATTTTTACTCAAACGATGGTGAATCTTTAGAATTTTTTACAGCAGACATCTATGGGAACTCATTCATTAAGTTAGCTCGAGAGAGATAAATAGATTTCTGGTTACTAATTACATAAGGGATGTTAGGATAGCTTGCGGATGTGGCATTGAGGTGGATGTTTAGCCACAATTTAAAATGGCGGAGAAGACTAAAGTGACTTCAGGGACAGAGTTTTCCATTTCTGGGGTCATACCCATAGAATCGGCTGTGTCTAGGATTCTGCAGGCTCCCAGTGTACATCTCCAGTCTGCTCTGCTCCAACGAATATTTGGCTATCGGAATATTAGATTACTGAATTAGATTAGATTAGATTATTTACAGTGTGGAAACAGGCCCTTCGGCCCAACAAGTCCACATTAACCCTCCGAAGAGCAACCCACCCAAACCCATTCCCTTACATTTACCCCTTCACCTAATACTACAGGCAATTTAGCATGGCCAATTCACCTAACCTGCACATTTTTGGACTGAGAGGAAACCGGAGCACCCGAAAGAAACCCACACAAACATGGGGAGAATGTACAAACTCCACACAGTCGCCTGAAGTGGGAATTGAACCCGGGTCTCTGGCGCTGTGAGGCAGCAATGCTAACCACTGTGCCACTATGCCACGCCCAATTTTTTTTACTCCCTCCCTGGTTGCTATGGGTTACACAGAGAGAGGGCACTCGGCCTCATTCTTTCTGTTTTTCTCGTCCTCCTCTCTCACTCCCCCCAGTTCATCACATTGAAAATCATCCCACCCGACCCTCCCCTTCCTTTTGACAGAAACACTGTCCAATTTCTCACCCCTTAAGAAATACTCTCCATCTTTGTTCCTTTCACCAAAGTGAATAACCTCATACTTATCCACTTCATATTTCATCTGACATTTATAGCCCTCTCACTCATCCCTGTCTAAATCCCCTTGCATTGCCCTCAAAACTCTCACTCCCACTAAGTGTTTTGTTTATCCTAAATCATTGATATAGGTTTTGAAAAGCTGAGGCTCAAGCACTGGTCCGTACAATATCCCTCTTGTCACAGTCCACTGACCCGAGAAAGACCCAGTTATGGCTACCCTTCACTTTCTGCCTGTCAACCCAATCCTCAATCCATGCTGACATCTTACATTTCATCCCATATACTTTCATTTTGTTTACAAAATGTAATACTTGTTTTTAAGGGAAATATTATTTTTCTGTGCTCAGGGTAGGGAATACAGTTATTTGTATGTCACTTTGTATTACCTAACCTAGTCAATGATTCTTGTGGTGCTACTGGACTCAGTAACCAGATGACTTCAGTGTAATGCTAATTTGATGATGTGAAATCTACGGTTCTTTGATATAATAACATTTATTTGTCTTGTAATATAAAGTGCACTTATAAACTCAATTCTGTTTTTGTTTGTATGAAAAATCATCTGCACCTTGCACTTAAGATGTGATGCAAGAGGATCATCATGAATGGCCATAATGGATTGACGCAGATGTCAATGAGAAAAAAAACCTTATTTACATAAACTGCTGGGATGCAAGTGCAATTTATCCAGAAAACCTTAGCAGTAATGAAGAAGAGATTTTTCTTTTAAAAAAAAGACATCTTTTGGAAGTAGGGAAGTCTCTTGCCCAGCCCAGACCCCAAAAATGAGGACTATCAATATGAAGGTCAACACTATACCCCTGCAACAACTTCGTATGTGACACTGGAGCCCGTTCCATGTTCAGGTGCGCAAACTCCCAGCTTATGGAACTCCTGCCTTCATCCTAGTTGTATCTTGCTTTATAAAGGAAGGACAGAGATAATACACCTTAGAAATTATGCATTCTGTGGTGCTATCTCTATCTTACATACATTAATTGCAATGAATGTGCATTATCGGAAATAAGATAGGAAATGCCAACTGGTCCTTTAATCTGCCCTTTTTGCTTTTACATTTCTATGTAACAAGGCAAAGAAAATGAATCCCATCCATTATGATTTCCCCGATAACTTTTTATGAGATCCCTCCATTTTTTTGCCAGAGCCAGTTTGATATCTGAGTGTTCAGATTTGTAGCCTATAATCTTGGTTCAAGACCTGGCATCTGTTATAACTCCACAGAAGCCAGTATCCCATCATCAAGTCATCCTTTATTTACACGGGGAGAGTCCTTGACATTGACAGCTGACTCTGAGGGAGCTGGATCAGTGTGAACAGGATGTCTGTCACTGCTGCTCTTATCTGTCAGCCAGGACTCCCTGATTGGCACAGATTAACTGGACTAGACAGTGTAAAAACATGAAGGATATTTCTGATGACCAAGGATCGTAGTTAAAGGATAGGTCATTTAGGTAGTTTAAGAAAGGCCATTTAGGATGAGGAGAAATTTCTTTATCCAAGGAGTAATGAGTCTAAGGAATTCTCTTCCACGATTGATGCCAAAATATTGAATGTTTTCGAGAAGGAGTCAAATATACCTCTTGGGTATAAAGGGAGCAAAGGGTATAGGGTAAAAATGGGAACAGGGTATGGAGTCAAATTATCAGCCGTGATCATAATGAATTGCAAAGGCGGCCTGAGGAGGGACGAATACCTATTTGCTATGATTCTATTTTCTTAGAAAATGTGTATGCTCGTCCAGAGACTGTCAGACAAACAGTGTGACAAATCACAGATAGAAGAGGGGTTAAGGGAAATGGTGTTGGAATAGAAATAGGGATCATCAGCATATATATGAAATCTGGCATTTTGTTTTGTATGATGTCTCAATGAGGCCATCATGTAAAACTAAAGCTAACATTATTGGAGTGGAAATAGAAACTCTTGCAGGGTATAAGAATGAAACAAAAATAGTAATTGCTGGCTAAACTCAGCAGGTCTGACAGCATCTGTGGGACACAGGATTCAACATATTATAACTGCTGCCAGGTCTGCTGAGTTTTTCCAGCAGTTTCAGTTTTATTTCAGATCTGCAGTATTCGCAGTTCTTTTGTTTTATTTAACTAATTAAGAATGGAGACAATGAGCCAGTCCCACAAAGCTGGACAATGAAAGCAAGGCTGAAAAGGAGGTTGGTATAGTCAGTCACATCAAAGACTTGCCCTGCAGATTAATTTAGATTGAGTTTTGATTTGCAATTTCATCAGCTGGTCACATGTAAACAAATATAACATGAAAAACAGTACACTTCTGCTAAACAATGGATACTGTTAGGAAGTAGTTGCCAATTTACACTTGTATTAATTGCATTGTAAAGCCCAGAGATGCAAGCTGCACAGAGACCTGACAGACATAAAGACAAACTATGTAAACAGTTCTTCATATTTCATCAAAGCTGGAGGATGAACGATTTAAGAATCAATTTGAGTCAAGAATCATGCAGCAGGGAAACAGACCCTAGGTTCAACCAGTCCACACTGACCATGTTCTCAAACTAAACTAGTCCCAATTGCTTGCATTTGGCCCATATCCCTCCAAACCTTTCCTATTCATGTACTTAACCAAATGTCTTTTAAATGCTCTAACTGTACCAACATTCACCACTTGCTCAAGCAGTTCATTTCATACACGAACCACATTCCTTGTTTAAAAAAATTGACACTCGTTCTTTTTGAAACTTTCTCCCCTCACCTTAAAAATATGCTCCCTAATTTTGAACTCCTCCACCCTTGGGAAAAGCCCCTTGCTATATACTCTATCTATTTCAATTTCCTGTAGTTAGAACTAATCCCTTTGGAATACATCTTAGTTTCTTGTTAAGTTCAGAAACTTGATCAATGATTCCTGTTAACCTGAGTTCATCAGGCAGGTCAACAGAATAACTTTGAGTAATTTGATTAAATCTTTAATTCTTGTGACAGCCCCAGGATCAGTGGAACTCAAGTATAAGTGCACTTTCCCCAAATGGACCATGCCTATCCTTTATTTTTAAACCGTGCCTGTTTCTCCCACAAGAGGAAACTTTCAATATTTACCCTTGCTGGAAAATTAAAAATTAATCACTTTAACTAAAAAAGGACAATGGGTATGCTAAGTACGGGGAATAGGTGAACAATCTCTCAGAATCTGCACTTGATTTTTTCAAGCTGCTGTTGACCAAGCTGAAGAGAAGCCATGGGACCTCGGTGTCTGTGGGTGTGAATGCTGGATTTGGATTTGCAGGCAAATTGACACAGGGCAGGAGAAATGATTGCCTTACACACTCCTCCCCCAACATTCCCAAGACCTCTCAAAAAAAGCTGCAAACCCTGTTTGTGGTTTGATATCTGGCCAGAAAACTACCTCATTGCAAACAGAGAATTTTATCTGGAAGATTTCAATCCAGTAACAGTGATTTTTGGAGAAAGGGGTTCACCAATCATTACTGTAAACTGACTGCGTCAGAGAGAACCAAACCAGTTGATGCAATCAGTGAATCTTTATTTTATCTGTATTTTACTTAGCCATTTATGCATTTTCAGTCTTTTTACCTGGATGTTGTTTCACAATAAAATTAATCTCTTACATGTTAAACTCAGAAACAATAGTCTGGCTTAATTCTTACAAGCTGCAGACGGTCAAGTACACACTGTGTTGGCAATCCAGCATCCTCTTAAAATTAATAGAAAAGCCTCCTGAAATCAAATGATGAGTGGGGAAAGAGAAAAAGAAATCACAACTAGCACTCCATGCCTGATCATAACAGATAATTGGGAGCTACGGTTCAAGATTTGAACCCATAGGCTAAGGAGAAGATTTGGCAGTAGAAATTAAATTAATCTCTAGACATAATTTAAAAATGTCAGTGCAGGTTTTTCTCTTGTGTGTGTGTTTTGTGATATCATCTGTTAATCAAAAGGTCCACTTGCAAAGCAAACGTGTTTTTAGGACTGAAATAACCTGAAATAGTTGAAACGAACTATTCCTTTGTGAAGTGAAGAATGAGGCCAGAGAATTACAGATAGAGGTTTGAGCAAAAATGATCAAAACTGAAATTCATAAGCTTGAAGCTGATAATCTTGAAACTGAATTGATGCAGCTAATTCTGGAACAGAAGAGACTACAGCTACACCACCATGGCAAGGAAAGCGAGAGATAAGGAAAGAAACAAGAAAGAATATTTGAAATGAACAAAGCAGAGGCAAGAATGGAAGAAAGCGACAGATTCCCAGTTAAAGCAGCTCAAAACATGCGAGACCTCCAGTGAAGAAACTGCTAAAGGGGGAAATGACCGTAGTGATGGGGTTCTTAATGTTCTGTCATTTTAATCCAAACTGGATGAGGGAGAGTGGAAGTATTTTTTAAAAAGTCTTATTTGAAGAGCTTGCAAAGCAGTACAATAGCCAGCAGGGAACTGATCCCTGCCAACATAAACCAACTGACAAAGAAAGAACATAAACACATGAGAAATAGGAGCAGGAGTAGGCCATCTAGCCTACTCTGCATTCATAGAATCCCTACAGTGTGGAAACAGGCCATTTGGCCCAACAAGTCCACAGCAACCTTCCAAAGTGAGCCCCACCCAAATCTACACATCCCTATACACTTTGGGCAGTTTAACATGGCCAGTTCACCTAACCTGCACGTCTTTGGAGTGTGGGAGGAAACCCACACCGCAAACTCCACACAGCCACCCAAGACTGGAATCAAACCCAAGCCCTTGGTACTGTGAGGCAGCAGTGATCTTTTCATGGACTCAGCTCCAGTTACCCACCTGCTCACCATAACCCTTAGTTCCTTTACTGTTCAAAATCTATCATTGCTTAAAAACTTTCAATGAAATGGTCTGAAGTGGCTTCCCTGGGCAGAACATTCTACAGATTCACAGCCCTCTGGGAGAAGGAGGTCCTCCTTAATTCTCCTCCCCCTTATTTTAAGGCTATGCCTCCTAGTTCTAGTTTCACCCACTAGTGGAAGCAACCTTCCTGCTTCTACTCTATTCCCCACATAATTTTATATATTTCTAAAAGATCCTCCCTCATTCTTCTAAATTCCAATGGGTATAGTTCCAGTATATTGCCTCATAAACAGCCTTACTAGCCCCCTATACAATTGCAACATAAGCTCCCTGTTCTTAAATTCCATCCCTCTAGCAATGAAGGACAATATTTCAACTGTCATCTTAAGTACCTGCTGCACCTGCAAACCAACCTTTTGTGATGCATACACCAGGACACCTAGGTCCCTCTGCACAGCAGCATGCTGCAATTTTTCACCATTTACATAATAGTCCATTTTGCTGCTATTCCATCTAAAATGAACGACCTCACATTTACCAACATTGTACTCCATCTGCACACCCTTGCCCACACACTTAACCAATCTATATCCCTCTGCAGATTTTCAGTGTCCTCTGCACACATCCATACTTTGTCCTTTCAGTGTCCTCTATCACTCATTTTAGTGTCATTTACAAGCTTTACCACACTGTTCTTGGCCCCCAACTCTAAATCATCTATGTAAATTGAAAACAATTGCAGTCCCAACATTGATCGTTGAAGCACACCACCAGACACTGATCTGCAACCAGAAAAACACCCATTTATCCCCACTTTTTGTTTTCTGCTGGTTAACCAGTCCTCTATCCATGCTATTACCCATAACACTGTACACCTTTATCTTATGCAGCAGCCTTTTGTGCCGCACCCTGTCAAATGCCTCCTGGAAATCCAAGTACACCGCAATCTGAATGCAAAGTACTGGGCTAATGGTAAGATTCTTGTGAGTGCAGATGAGCAGAGAGATCTCCGTGTCCATGTACACAGATCCCTGAAGGTTGCCACCCAGATTGACAGGGTTGTTAAGAAGGCATACAGTGTTTTGGCCTTTATTAATAGAGGGATTGAGTTCTGGAACCAGGAGGTTATGCTGCAGCTGTACAAAGCTCTGGTACGGCCACACTTGGAGTATTGTTGGAAAAACGCAGCAAGTCAGGCAGCATCCAAGGAGCAGGAGAATCAACATTTTGGGCATCAGCCCTTCTTCAGCCCTTTTTCAGCTCTGATCTCCAGCATCTGCAGTCCTCACTTTCTCCTTGGAGTATTGTGTACAGTTCTGGTCACCGCATTATAAGAAGGATGTGGAAGCTTTGGAAAGGGTGCAGAGGACAGTTACTAGGATGTTGCCTGGTATGGAAGAATGTCTTACGAGGAAAGGCTGAGGGCCTTGAGACTGTTCTCATTAGAGAGAAGAAGGTTGAGAGGTGACTTAATAGAGACATACAAGATAATTAGAGGGTTAGATAGGGTGGACAGGGAGAGGTTTTTTCCAAGTATGGCAAGGACGGCAAACACTAGGGGACACAACTTTAAAGTGAGGGGAGATAGGAAGACAGATGTCAGGGGTAGTTTCTTTCCTCAGAGAGTAATAAGGGTATGGAATGCTTTGCCTGCAAAGGTAGATTCACCAAGTTTAAGTGCATTTAAGTCGTCATTGGACAGGCATATAGATGTACATGGAATAGTGTAGGTGGGATGGGCTTCAGATTAGTATGACAGGGTGGCGCAACATCGAGGGCTGAAGGGCCTGTACCGCGCTGTAATATTCTATGTTCTATGTTCACTGGTTCCCCATTGTCCACTGCACTTGTAATACCCTCAAAGAGTTCCAGTACATGCGTTACACATGACCAGCCTTTCATGAACCCAAGTGCCATCTACCCGATGCGACAATTTCTATCCAGATGACTCACTTCCTCAACGATAGCTCCAAGCATTTTGAGACTTATTTCTCATTGTCCAACAAAACTTAGCAATTAATGAAACTTTTTGTTTACTCATTCACAGGACGTGAACGTGATTGGCCAGGCCAGCATTTATTGACCATCACAGAAGGCAGTTTTTGGTGTTCTAATTTAATTCCTGTGTATCTCTGCTGTACCCCATCCTGATTAGCATTTTCAAAACTGAATGTAATTTTCCAGACATTGTACAAAAATTGATAAAACTGCTGATTTTCCTCTGTATTTTAACATTTCAGAAAAAGGATAGATTTACAGTAATCTTTTCTTATTAGATTAGATTACATTACAGTGTGGAAACAGATCTTTCGGCCCAACAAGTCCACACCGACCCGCCGAAGCGTAACCCACCCATACCCCTACATTTACCCCTTACCTAACACTACGGGCAATTTTAGCATGGCCAATTCACCTGACCTGCACATCTTTGGATTGCGGGAGGAAACCGGAGCACCCGGAGGAAACCCACGCAGACACGGGGAGAACGTGCAAACTCCACACAGTCAGTCGCCTGAGGCGGGAATTGAACCCGGGTCTCTGGCGCTGTGAGGCAGCAGTGCTAACCACTGTGCCACCGTGCCGCCCACCGATTATTCTTGATTATGTTTTTCGACCCGTGCATTGATCTTCTGACAATTAAAGGACCTTGATAGCTACATGGCTCTTCCTCAACTGCAGTTTCTCTCCCGTTAGTAAATATGATGGTATTTTCCTTACCTAAAGGATATGAGTGAATCAGATAGGTTTTTCCAATAATTGACAATGTATTCATGGTCCTCATTTAACTTTTAATTCCAGATTTCTATTGAATTAAAATTCCACCATCTACCATGGTGGGAGTTAAACCCAGAACATTACTGGGGTTTCGGATTAACAGTCCAGTGACAATACAACTAGGCCATCGTCTCCCCTTGCTCTAACCCCGCCACATCGTCAACAAGAACACTCTTCCAAAGCTGAGTCATACAGACTTTGCCTGGATTGTTACAAAAAAAGACACTGTTGATAATAAACTCAACACGAGGAGCCAGCACATACAAAACCCTACCTCCGTGTCTGCAGTCCTGGGAAAGTTTGGAGTTTGGTTCACTGCTGTGATAGTTGAATTATGAAGTAAAAGTCTCCATGTAAAATGTAAACAATACAATAATTGGCAGGTTACTCCCATTTAAAAGAAGTCTCTTAAGTTACCATAAAAAAAACCAAATCAACTGCAGATGTTGGAAATCAGAAACAAAAACAGAATTTGCTGGAAAATCTCAGCAGGTCTTGCAACATCTTTGGAGAGAAAGCAGAATCAATGTTTTGGGTCCAGTGACCTTTCTCCAGAATGGTTCTTCAGTTACTCCACTGTTCTAAACAAAATTAATCCAGTTTATGCGATCTTCCCGCATTGTTAAAATTCTCTATTCCAGCCAATATGTGTGGAAATCATTTCTCTACCATGTCTAGCAAACCCACATCCTTCTTGTACTGTGGTAACAGACTTGTACACAGTGTTGTCACTGCAGTTTACAACTGATGTTTAGTATGGTTCCAGTAAAACCTTCCTGATTTTGCCAAATGGAAAGTGTTGATTTCATTTTGTGATCAAAGCATCTAGTAGCATCACTTGACATCAAGAGACACAATTTGGGAAGTGTTTTTTTTTACAGAAAGAGTCAGCGTTTGTCATCAACAGCAATGAATTGACATCCTTTAAGTTCATCAAGATTTTTTTTAATCACTTTTTTTCTTATTTTAGGAGACATCAAAAACTCAGCAGCCACCAGGAGCTTTGGTGCATTTGTGGAAGTAATCATTAATGTTCAGAAGCAATCATTAGCAAGGCCGACGCAAGATTATTGCTATCCTCAGTGAAATTTCAGCCTGTCAATCCTACACCACTGCTCCCCACTGCACAGACACAAAGTTAACTTTCAAAGATGAATCACACATGAGTATTTTATATTCTGACCTACTGCTCTGCAGCACTGTGCTCCCTCAGTGCCACTCACTAGCTTTACATTCCCCTCCCACATCTCTCATGAGACCTCAACACTCAAACCACCATAAGTAGAGTATCCAAGATGGTGGTAGAGTAGAACTCATCCACTCTGTTTCTTTTTTTTTAATTCTCTTTCTTTTCACGTGCTTTTCTTCCTTTCCCTTTTTATGTCCTGTTCTTGACCAGGACTAGAATTGTCCAAGGTAAAAGTCGGTGTGGAGTAGACCTCCTGGCGTTAGTATTGTTTTTAGGACTGGAGACCAGCAGTGTTCCACAGAAATCAGTGCTGGGTCCACTTTTGTTTGTCATTTACATAAATGATTTGGATGAGAATATAGAAAGCATGGTTAGTAAGTTTGCGGATGACACCAGGATTAGTGAAGATCATGGACAGTGAAGAAAGTTATACTTGCGCCCACACCTCCCCCCCCTTACTTCCCTCCAAGGCCCCAAGGAATCTTTCCATATCCACCACAAATTCACCTGCACCTCCACACACATCATTTACTGCATCCGCTGCACCCGATGTGGCCTCCTCTACATTGGGGAGACAGGCCGCCTACTTGCAGAACATTTCAGAGAACACCTCTGGGAAACCAACCCAACCACCCCATGGCTCAACACTTCAACTCCCCCTCCCACTCCACCAAGGACATGCAGGTCCTTGGACTCCTCCATCACCAGACCATAGAAACACGATGGCTGGAGGAAGAGTGCCTCATCTTCCACCTAGGAACCCTCCAACCACAAGGGATGAACTCAGATTTCTCCAGTTTCCTCATTTCCCCTCCCCCCACCTTGTCTCAGTCCCAACCCTCGAACTCAGCACCACCTTCCTAACCTGCAATCTTCTTCCTGACCTCTCCGCCCCCACCAGCACTCTGGCCTATCACCCTCACCTTAACCTCCTTCCACCTATCGCATTTCCAATGCCCCTCCTCCAAGTCCCTCCTCCCTACCTTTTATCTTAGCCTGCTGGGCACACTTTCCTCATTCCTGAAGAAGGGCTCATGCCCGAAATGTGATTCTCCTGCTCCTTGGATGCTGCCTGACCTGCTGCGCTTTTCCAGCAACACATTTTCAGCGCTGGTCTCCAGCATCTGCGGTCCTCACTTTCTCCTCCAGTGAAGAAAGTTATCCAAGATTACAAAGAGATCTTGCTCAATTGGGTCAATGGGTTGAAGCGTGGCAGATGGAGTTTAATATGGATAAATGCGAGGTATTACATTTTGGAAAAACAAACAAAGACAAGACTTATACAATTAAAAGGAGGGCCTTGAGTAGTTTTGTAGAACAGTGGGACCTATGGGTTCCTGATGAAGGGCTTTTGCCCGAAATGTCAATTTTGCTGCTCCTCAAATGTTGCCTGAACTGCTGTGCTCTTCCAGCACCACTATCCAAAACCTCGGGGTTCAGGTCCATAATTCTTTGAAGTTTGCATCACATATAGATAAGTTGGTTAAGGAGGCATTTAGCATGCTTGCATTCGTTACTGAGGCCTTTGAGTATAAGAGTTATGTTTAGGATGTAGAGGACATTGGTGAAGCCTCTTCGGAAGTACTTTGTCCAGTTCTGGTCAACCTGTTCTAGGAAGGATATTATTAAGCTAGAGAGGGTTCAGGAGAGATTTACCAGGATGTTACCAAGAGTGGAGGGTTTGAGTTATAAATAGAGGCTGGATAGTCTGGGACATTTTTCACTGAAGGTGTAGGAGTTTGAGAAATGACCTTGTAGAGGTCTATAAAATAATAAAGTGTAAAGGTAAGGTCAGATGTCTTTTTCCTAGGGTGGAGGATTTCAAGAATAAGGGGCATGTTTTTTAAGATGAGAGGAGAAACATTTTTAAAAAGACACGAGAGGCGTTTTTTTTTACACAAAGAGTGGTTCATGCATGGAAACAACTTCCAGATGAAGTGGTGGATGCGGGTACAGTTATATCATTTAAAAGACATTTAGATAAGCTCATGAATGAAAATGCTTGGAGGGCCAGGAGCAGGCAGGCAGGTCTAGTTTAATTGGGAATTAAGGTCAGCATGGACTGGTTGGACGAAGGGGTCTATTTCTGTGCTGTATGATGCTATGACTCTTGGACTTAACATGAACTCGAGCTCCCTGCCTCAGCATGGACTTGACTCCAGGCCTCCAGCTGAACCCTGGCACAGTCTGGGTTAGAAACATTGTTATTCTGATCTCTTATTTCTCTACTTTTCTAATTTATTGCTGGACTTTTTATTTTTGTGATTTTTATTTCTCTAAGAATTTGTATTTAAGAATCTGTACTTCAGTACCTTGTTATCTTGGTATCTAAGATGGTGCAGTAAGTTGCAATTTGTAAACTTTTCACTGTGAGTACCTGTGACAATAATTCTAACATCTATTGATTGGTTGAGCATGAGGAACTGGCATTTTGATTGACCAGCCTCAGATATTCCCCATGCATGCTAAATAGATTAAAAAAAACCTTAAACAATAAAACTGCTTTTATAACGGCATTTTTGCATGATGACTCTAGTACTGAAAATCTAGACCTCATGAGACCAATGTACCAAGCTATGGTGACAGTTACAATCTTTATAGTTCATGTGGGACAGTTAAGTACACAATTGGCAAACAGTTGTGTGATTATTGAGCAGGTCAAATTAGGCTGAAGCTATAAGAAAATGTCTGGTTGTGTTCAACATATGGTTTTTGACATGAACCAAATTGTTCCAGGATTGACTTCTCACACACCATCTTTTCTTTCTTTTATAGCTCTAGTGACAATGTCCTGCTAGATGCATTGAGCCCGAAGTTGTCCCGATTATTGCTGTTAGATACGCAAAGGCTGTTAATGCTATACTATCTGAAGTTACCAGTATATTCACTTGTGATTTTTCTTTTTTCCAGCGTCTCTAAATAGACCATTATTAGGCTGTTTGTGTGAAATACTTGCAACTCTAAAACTGATTTATTTGACTGTGATTAATTCCAGATTGTAATTCAAAGCATTTAACTTTGTGGTTTCAAATATGAACAATTCTGTCTTTGCCTCTCCTTGTAGAGTCCTGCCAGATTCTCATTTTCATATTTACATCCTAATCTCACTGATACAACTTCATTCCAGGATTGCTAAAACCATTTGTAAACATATAAAACAATGGGTATAAATGAGAAGTCTACAATTATTCTAGTACAAATAATAAATTAAAAGAACTAAATATTTGTAAATTCCAAAGTACTTTTGCCTGTTGTTGCAGAGATTTTCCAACAAAGAATCTTCAAAGTGAAGTATCAGTGAAGGGAAGTCTCACATTACATCATCATCCAGCAAATGAATATGTATTGGCAGCAGTGCACATCATAAACTTTAATACTGTGATTAACCTAAATTATAGCACAGAGAGTGTGTTGCTGTTTAATAGATCTTAAGTTCAGGCTTGCCAAGTTCCGTTAGTACAATACTAAAAGAATAACCACTCAAACTTGAAAAGCTATACTTAATGTTAACATTTTCAAAACCTTAATTTAAAATGTTTGTATTTTGTGTCAAAATCTAGGTGTTACTAAATCCAGTTATATTTGCTTCTATTGTACTAATTTGTCTCAACTCTACGGCAATATCATATTTTAGAAACATAACATCTCAATGGTAGAGACATTAAAAATGTGTGAGCTAACAGTATCTTCATGCAATGTTCAGAGTTTATATCAGAGTGGTGCTGGAAAAGCACAGCAGGTCAGGCAGCATCCGAGGAGCAGAAAAATCGACGTTTCAGGCAAAAGCGCTTCATCAGGATTAGAGGCAGGAAGCCTCCAGGGTGGAGAGATAAATGGGGGTGGCGGTGGGTGTGTGTGTGTGGTGGTGGTGGTACTGGGGAGAAAGTAGCAAACAGTACAATAGGTGAATGAGGGTGGGGATGGAGGTGATAGGTGGGAAGGGAGATTGGCAGGTAGGAAAGGTCATGAGGGCAGTGCTGAGCTGGAAGGTTGGAACTGGGGTAAGGTGGGGAGAGAGGATATGAGGAAACTGGTGAAGTCCACATTGATGTCCTGGGATTGAAGTGTTCCGAGGCAGAAGATGAGGCGTTCTTTCTCCAGGCATCGGGTGGTGAGGGAACGGTGGTGGAAGAGGCCCAGGACCTGCATGTCCTCGGCAGAGTGGGACGGGGAGTTGAAATGTTGGGCCACGGGGTGGTGGGGTTGATTGGTGCGGGTGTCCTGGACATGTTTCCTGAAGTGCTCTGTGAGTAGGCGTCCAGTCTCCCCAATGTAGAGGAGACCGCATCGGGAGCAACGGATACAATAAATGACATTGATGGATGTGCAGGTAAAACTTTGATAGATGTGGAAGGCTCCTTTGACGCCTCCATCCACCATATCCAGGGCCTTGAAGCCCTCCGTTTCTTCCTCACCCGACGTCCCAAACAGTACCCTTCCACTGGCACTCTCATTCGTTTGGCTGAACTTGTCCTCACCCTTTACAATTTCTCCTTCGAATCCTCCCATTTCCTCCAGACCAAAGGGGTAGCCATGGGCACCTGTATGGGCCCCAGCTATGCCTGTCTCTTTGTTGGCTACGTAGAACAGTCCATCTTCTGTAATTACACCGGCACCACACCCCGCCTCTTCCTCCGCTACATTGACCACTGCATCATCGCCACCTCGTGCTCCCGCGGGGAGGTTAAGCAATTCATCAACTTCACCAACATATTCCACCCGTCCTTAAATTCACCTGGACCATCTCTGACACCTCTTGCCCCATCCTGGACCTCTCCATCTCCATTAATGACGACCAACTTGACACTGACAGTTTTTACAAACCCACCTACTCCCACAGCTACCTGGATTACATCTCTTCCCACCCTACCTCCTGCAAAAATGCCATCCCATATTCCCAATTCCTCCGCCGTATCTGCTCCCAGGAGGACCAGTTCCACCACAGAACACACCAAATGGCCTCCTTGTTTAGAGATTGCAATTTCCCTTCTCAGGTGGTTGAAGATGCCCTTCAATGCATCTCATCCACATCCCGCACCTCCGCCCTCAAATCCTACCCCTCCAACCGTAACAAGGACAGAATCTCCCTCCTCCCTAGTCCTCACTTTCCACCCTACCAACCTTCGCATTAACCGTGTCATCTGCCGACATTTCTGCCACCTCCAAATGGACCCCACCACCAGGGATATATTTCCCTACCCACCCCTTTCCACAAAGACCATTCCCTCCATGACTACCTGGTCAGGTCTACGCCCCCCTACAACCCACCCTCCTGTCCTGGCACCCTCCCCTGCCACCGCTGGAATTGCAAAACCTGCACCCATACCTCCTCCCTCTCCCCTATCCAAGGCCCCAAAGGAGCCTTCCACATCCATCAAAGTTTTACCTGCACATCCACTAATATCATTTATTGTATCTGATGCTCCCGATGCGGTCTCCTCTACATTGGAGAAACTGGATGCCTCCTCGCAGAGCGCTTCAGGGACATCTCAACCCCATCGCCCCATGGCTCAACATTTCAACTCCCCCTCCCACTTCCACCTTGGAACACTTTAATCCCAGGGCATCAATGTGGACTTCACTAGTTTCATCATTTCCCCTCCCCCCCA
>NC_057738.1:21911398-21961561 GCF_004010195.1 Chiloscyllium plagiosum
CAGTATCACCTTGAAACAGACTGGGAGGAATGTTCAGAGAGTCAGTATCACTGTGAAACAGAGAGGGACGAGTGTGCAGTGAGTAGGTATCACTGTGAAACCGCCTGGGAGGAATGTGCAGTGAATCAGTATCACTGTGAACCAGAGAGGGAGGAGTGTGCAGTGAGTCAGTATCACTGTGAAACAGACGGGGAGGAATGTGCAGTGAGTCAGTATCACTGTGAAACAGACAGGGAGGAGTGTGCACTGAGTCAGTACCACTGTGAACCAGAGAGGGAGGAGTGTGTAGCGAGTAGGTATCATTGTTAAACAGACTGGGAGGAATGTGCAGTGAGTCAGTATCACTGTGAACCAGACTAAGAGGAGTGTGCAGTGAGTAGGTATCATTGTTAAACAGACTGGGAGGAGTGTGCAGTGAGTCAGTATCACTGCGAATCAGAGGCAGGAGGAATGTGCAGTGAGTCAGTATCACCTTGAAACAGACTGGAGGAATGTGCAGTGAAGCAGTATCACTGTGAAACCGACTGGGAGGAGTTTGCAGTGAGTCAGTATCACTGTGAACCAGAGAGGGAGGAATGTGCCGTGAGTCAGTATCACTATGAAATAGATGGGGAGGAGTGTGCAGTGAGTCAGTATCGCTGTGAAACAGACGTGGATGGGTGTGCAGTGAGTCAGTATCACTGTGAAACAGACGGGGAGGAGCGTTCAGTGAGTCAGTATCACTGAAACAGACAGGGAGGGATGTGCAGTGAGTCAGTATCACTATGAAACATACGGAGAGGAGTGTGCAGTGAGTCAGTATCACTGTGAAACAGACTGGGAGGAATGTGCAATGAGTCAGTATCACTATGAAACAGACATGGAGGAGCGTGCAGTGAGTCAGTATCACTGTGAACCAGACTGGTAGGAGTGTGTAGCGAGTAGGTATCATTGTTAAACAGACGGGGAGGAATGTGCAGTGAGTCAGTATCACTGTGAAACAGACTAAGAGGAGTGTGCAGTGAGTAGGTATCATTGTTAAACAAACTGGGAGGAGTGTGCAGTGAGTCAGTATCACTGTGAACCAGACTAAGAGGAGTATGCAGTGAGTAGGTATCATTGTTAAACAGCCTGGGAGGAATGTGCAGTGAGTCAGTATCACCTTGAAACAGACTAGGAGGAATGTGCAGTGAGTCAGTATCACCTTGAAACAGACTGGGAGGAATGTGCAGTGAGTCAGTATCACCTTGAAACAGACTGGGAGGAATGTGCAGTGAGTCAGTATCACCTTGAAACAGACTGGGAGGAATGTGCAGTGAGTCAGTATCACCTTGAAACAGACTGGGAGGAATGTGCAGTGAGTCAGTATCACCTTGAAACAGACTGGGAGGAATGTGCAGTGAGTCAGTATCACCTTGAAACAGACTGGGAGGAATGTGCAGTGAGTCAGTATCACCTTGAAACAGACTGGGAGGAATGTGCAGTGAGTCAGTATCACCTTGAAACAGACTGGGAGGAATGTGCAGTGAGTCAGTATCACCTTGAAACAGACTGGGAGGAATGTGCAGTGAGTCAGTATCACCTTGAAACAGACTGGGAGGAATGTTCAGAGAGTCAGTATCACTGTGAAACAGAGAGGGACGAGTGTGCAGTGAGTAGGTATCACTGTGAAACCGCCTGGGAGGAATGTGCAGTGAATCAGTATCACTGTGAACCAGAGAGGGAGGAGTGTGCAGTGAGTCAGTATCACTGTGAAACAGACAGGGAGGAGTGTGCAGTGAGTCAGTATCGCTGTGAAACAGAGGGGGAGGGGTGTGCAGTGAGTCAGTATCACTGTGCAACAGCCTGGGAGGAGTGTATAGTGAGTCAGTATCACTGTGAACCAGAGAGGGAGGAGTGTGCAGTGAGTCAGTATCACTATGAAACATACGGGGAGGAGTGTGCAGTGAGTCAGTATCACCGTGAAACAGACTGGGAAGAATGTGCAGTGAATCTGTAACACTGTGCAACAGACTGGGAGGAGTGTGCACTGAGTCAGTATCAGTGTGAACCAGATTGGGAGGAATGTGCACTGAGTCAGTATCACCGTACAACAGACTGGGAGGAATGTGCAGTGAGTCAGTATCACTGTGAACCAGAGAGGGAGGAGTGTGCAGTGAGTCAATATCACTGAAACAGCCTGGGCGGAATGTGCAGTGAATTAGTATCACTGTGAAACAGAGGGGGAGAAGTGTGCAGTGAGTCAGTATCACTGTGAAACAGACGGGGAGGAATGTGCAGTGACTCAGTATCACTGTGAAACAGACGGGGAGGAATGTGCAGTGAGTCAGTATCATCTTGAAACAGACTGGGAGGAATGTGCTGTGAATCAGTATCACTGTGAAACAGACGGGGAGGAATGTGCAGTGAGTCAGTATCGCTGTGAACCAGAGAGGGAAGAGTGTGCAGTGAGTCAGTATCACTGTGAAACAGAGAGCGAGGAGTGTGCAGTGAGTCAGTATCACTGTGAACCAGACTGGGAGGAGTGAGCACTGAGTCAGTATCACTGTGTACCAGACTGGGAGGAGTGTGCACTGAGTCAGTATCACTGTGAACCAGACGGGGAGGAATTTGCAGTGAGTCAGTATCACTAAGAAACAGACGGGGAGGAATGTGCAGTGAGTCAGTATCGCTGTGAAACAGAGGGGGAGGGGTGTGCAGTGAGTCAGTATCACTGTGAACCAGAGAGGGAGGAGTGTGCAGTGAGTCAATATCACTGAAACAGCCTGGGCGGAATGTGCAGTGAATCAGTATCACTGTGAAACAGAGGGGGAGAAGTGTGCAGTGAGTCAGTATCACTGTGAAACAGAGGGGGAGAAGTGTGCAGTGAGTCAGTATCACTGTGAAACAGACGGGGAGGAGCGTGCAGTGAATCAGGAACTCTGAAACAGACAGGGACGAGTGTGCATTGAGTCAGTTTCACTGTGAACCGGATTGGGAAGAGTGTGCAGTGAGTCAGTATCACTGTGAACCGGATTGGGAAGAATGTGCAGTGAGTCAGTATCACTGTGAAACAGACTGGGAGGAGTGTGCAGTGAGTCAGTATCACTGTGAAACAGACTGGGAGGAGTGTGCAGTGAATCAGGAACGCTGTGAATCAGACAGGGACGAGTGTGCATTGAGTCAATATCACTGTGAAATAGAATGGGCAGAGTGTGCAGTGAGTCAGTCTCACTGTGAAATAGACTAGGAGGAGTGCGCTGTGAATCAGTATTACTGTGAACCAGACTGGGAGGAGTGTGCAGTGAGTCAGTATCACTCTGAAATAGACTGGGAGGAGTCTGTGGTGAATCCGGAACGCTGTGAAACAGACTGAAAGGAGTGTGCACTGAGTCAGTAATACCATGAAACAGCCTGTGAAGAATCTGCAGTGAGTCAGTATCATTGTGCAACAGACTGGGAGGAGTGTGCACTGAGTCAGTATTGCTGTGAAACAGACTGGGCGGAGTATGCAGTGAGTCAGTATCACTGTCAACCAGACTAGGAGTAGTGTGCAGTGCTGAGTATTACTGTGAAACAGGTAGAGTAGTGTGCAGTGCTGAGTATTACTGGCAAACAGACTGAGAGTATTGTGCACCACTCTGTATTACTGAGAAACCGACTAGGAGTAGTGTGTACTGCTGAGTATTACTAAGAAACAGACTGGGAGCAGTGTGCACCGCTGAGTATCACTGTGAAGCAGACAAAGTAGTGTGCAGTGCTGAGTATTACAGAGAGCAGACTGAGAGTAGTGTGCATGCTGAGAATTAATGTAAAACAGCCTGAGCGTAGTGTGTACTGCTGAGTATCACTAAAAAGACTGAGAGTAGTGGTCAGAATGAGTATAACTGAGAAACAGACTGGGAGTAGTGTGCACTGCTGAGTATTACTGAAGCAGACTGGGAGGAGTGTGCACCGCTGAGTATTACTGAAGCAGACTGGGAGGAGTGTGCACCGCTGAGTATTACAGAGAAACAGATTGGAAATAGTGTGCGCTGCCGCGTATTACTGAGTAACAGACTGAGTAGTGTGCACTGCTGCGTATTACAATGAAACAGACTAGGAGTAGTGTGCGATGCTGAGTATTACTGAGAAACAGATTGGAAATAGTGTGCACTGCTGAATATTACTAAGAAACTGACTGGGAGGAGTGTGCACTGCTGAGTATCACTGTGAAACAGACTGAGTAGTGTACATTGCTGAGTGTTACTGAAACAGATTGGAAGTAGTGTGCACTGCTGAGAATTACTGAGAAACAGACTAGGAGTAGTGTGCACTGCTGTGTATTACTGTGATACATACTGGGTGTAGTGTGCAGTGCTAAGTATCACTGAGAAATAGACTGAGGAGTGTGCACTGCTGGGTATTACAGTTAAATAGACTGAGTAGTGTGCACTGCTGAGTAATACTGTGAAACAGACTGACAGTGGTGTGCACTGCTGCGTATTACTGAGAAACAGACTGGGAGGAGTGTGCACAACTGAGTATTACTGAGAAACAGACTGAGGAGTGTGCAGTGCTGAGTAGTACAGTGAAGCAGACTGGGAGTAGTGTGCACTGCTGAGTATTACTGAGAAACAGCCTGGGGGGAGTGTGCAGTGCTGCGTATCACTGAAACAGACTGTGAGTAGTGTGCACTGCTACGTATTACTGAGAAAGAGGCTGAGAATAGTGTGCACTGCTGAGTAGTCTTGAATAACAGACTGAAGAGTGTACAGTGATGAGTATTACAGTTAAACAGACAGAGTAGGGTGCACTTCTGCGTATTACTCAGACACAGAGTGGGAGTAGTGTGCACTGCTGAGTATCACTGTGAAACAGACTGGGAGTAGTGTGCAGTGCTGAGTATTACCGAGAAACAGGTTGGAAGTAGTGTGTACGCTGCATATTACTGAGAAACAGACTGAGGAGTGTGCACTGCTGACTATTACTGCGAAACATACTGGGAGGAGTGTGCACTGCTGAGTATCACTGAAACAGACTGTGAGTAATGTGCAGTGCTGAGTATTATTGAATAACAGACTGAGGAGTGTGCAGTGCTGAGCATTACAGTTAAATAGACTGAGAGTAGTATGCACTGCTGAGTAATACTGTGAAACAGACTGACAGTGGTGTGCACTGCTGCGTATTACTGAGAAACAGACTGGGAGGAGTATGCACTGCTGTGTATTACTGAGAAACCGACTGTGAGGAGTGTACACTGCTGAGTATTACTGAGAAACAGACTGAGGAATGTGCAGTGCTGAATAGTACAGTGAAGCAGACTGGGAGTAGTGTGCACTGCTGAGTATTACTGAGAAACAGCTCGGGGGAGTGTGCAGTGCTGAGTATCACTGAAGCAGACTGTGAGTAGTGTGCAGTGCTGAGTATTACTGAGAAAGAGGCTGAGAGTAGTATGCACTGCTGAGTATTACTGAGAAACAGACTGAGGAATGTGCAGTGCTGAATAGTACAGTGAAGCAGACTGGGGGTAGTGTGCACTGCTGAGTATTACTGAGAAACAGCCTCGGGGGAGTGTGCAGTGCTGAGTATCACTGAAGCAGACTGTGAGTAGTGTGCAGTGCTGAGTATTACTGAGAAAGAGGCTGAGAGTAGTGTGCACTGCTGAGTAGTCTTGAATAACAGACTGAGGAGTGTGCAGTGCTGAGTATTACAGTTAAACAGACAGAGTAGGGTGCACTGCTGCGTATTACTGAGACATAGACTGGGAGTAGTGTGCACAGCTGAGTATCACTGTGAAACAGACTGGGAGTAGTGTGCAGTGCTGAGTAATACCATGAAACAGATTGGAAATAGTGTGCACCGCTGAGTATTACTGAGAAAAAGACAGAGTAGTGTCCACTGCTGAGTACCTCTGTGAAACAGATTGGGAGCAGTGTGCATTGCTGAGTATTACCGAGAAACAGGTTGGAAGTAGTGTGCACTGCTTAGTATTACAGAGAAACAGGTTGGAAGTAGTGTGCAGTGCTGCGTATTACTGAGAAACAGACTGGGAGTAGTTTGCGCTGCTGAGTATTAATGTGAAACAGACTGAGAGTGTGGACTGATGAGTATCACTGAAACAGACAGAGTAGTAGTCAGAATGAGTATTACTGTGAAACAGACTGACAGTAGTGTGCAGTGCTGAGTATTACTGAGAAACTGACTGGCGGTAGTGTGCACTGCTGAGCATTACTGAGAAACAGACAGAGTAGTGTGCAGTGCACATTATTACTGTGAAGCAGACTGAGTAGTGTGCACTGCTGAGTATTGCTGTAAAACAGACTGACAGTGTGCACTGCTGAGTATTACTGAGAAACAGACTGAAATTAGTGTGTACTGCTGAGTATCACTAAAACAGACTGAGAGTAGTAGTCAGAATGAGTATTAACGTGAAACAGACTGAGAGTAATGTGCAGTGCTGAGTATCACTAAAACAGATTGGAAGTAATGTGCAGTGCTGCGAAACAGACGGAGTAGTGTGCACTGCTGCGTATTACAGTGAAACAGACGGAGTAGTGTGCACTGCTGCGTATTACAGTGAAACAGACGGAGTAGTGTGCACTGCTGCGTATTACAGTGAAACAGACGGAGTAGTGTGCGATGCTGCGTATTACAGTGAAACAGACGGAGTAGTGTGCACTGCTGCGTATTACAGTGAAACAGACTGGCAGTAGTGTGCACTGCTGCGTATTACAGTGAAACAGACGGAGTAGTGTGCACTGCTGCGTATTACAGTGAAACAGACGGAGTAGTGTGCACTGCTGCGTATTACAGTGAAACAGACTGGCAGTAGTGTGCGCTGCTGAGCATTACTGTGGAACATACTGTGAGTAGTGTGCAGTGCTGAGTATCACTGATACATACTGGGAGTAGTGTGCAGTGCTGAGCATTACACTGAAACAGACTGGGAGGAGTGTGCATTACTGAGTATTATTGTGAAACAGACGGAGGAATGTGCACTGCTGAGTATTGAATAACAGACTGAGGAGTGTGCAGTGCTGAGTATTACAGTTAAACAGCAATGCAGTAGTGTGCACTGCTGCATATTACTGCGAAACATGCTGAGAGTAGTGTGCACTCCTAAGTTTCACTGAGAAACAGACTGAATAATGTGCACTGCTGAGTATAAATGTGAAACCGACTGAGCGTAGTGTGCACTGCTGGGTATCACTGTGAAACAGACTGGGAGGAGTGTGCACAACTGAGTATTACTGAGAAACAGACTGGGAGGAGTGTGCGCTGCTGAGTATTACTGTGAAACAGCCTGGGAGGAGTGTGCACAACTGAAAAACAGACTGGGAGTAGTGTGCGCTGCTAAGTATTATTGAGAAAGAGACTGAGTAGTGTGTACTGCTGAGTATCACTGAAACCGACAGAGTAGTAGTCAGAATGAGTATTACTGAGAAACAGACTGGGGGTAGTGTGCAGTGCTGCGTATCACTGAAACAGACTGAGAGTAGTGTGCAGTACTGAGTATTACTGAGAAACCGACTAGGAGTAGTGTGTACTGCTGAGTATTACTGAGAAACAGACTGGGGGTAGTGTGCAGTACTGAGTATTACTGAGAAACCGACTAGGAGTAGTGTGTACTGCTGAGTATTACTGAGAAACAGACTGGGAGTAGTGTGCAGTGCTGAGTATCACTGTGAAGCAGACAGGGTAGTGTGCAGTGCTGAGTATTACTGAGAAACAGAAGTGTGCACTGCTGAGAATTAATGTGAAACAGACTGAGCGTAGTGTGTACTGCTGAGTATCACTAAAACAGACTGAGAGTAGTGGTTAGAATGAGTATAACTGTGAAACAGACTGGGAGTAGTGTGCAGTGCTGAGTATTACTGAGAAACAGACTGGGAGTAGTGTGCGCTGCCGCGTATTACTGAGTAACAGACTGAGTAGTGTGCACTGCTGCGTATTACAATGAAACAGACTAGGAGTAGTGTGCAATGCTGAGTATTACTGAGAAACAAATTGAGAGTAGTGAGCAGTGCTAAGTGTCACTGAGAAACAGATTAGAGGTAGTGTGCATTGCTGAGTATTAATGATAAACATACTGAGAGTAGTGTGCACTGCTGCGTATTACTGAGAAGCAGATTGGGAGTAATGTGCACTGCTGAGTATCGCTGTGAAAGTGACAGAGTAATGTGAAGTGCTGAGCATTACTGAGAAACAGACTGAGTAGTGTGCACTGCTGTGTAGTACTGAGAAACAGATTGGGAGTAGTATGCTGTGCTGAGTATTATTGAGAAACAGACAGCAGTGTGGAGTGCTGAGTATTACTGAGAAACAGACAGCAGTGTGGAGTGCTGAGTATTACTGAGAGACAGAGCAGTGTGGAGTGCTGAGTATTACTGAGAAACAGACAGAGCAGTGTGGAGTGCTGAGTATTACTGAGAAACAGATTGGAAATAGTGTGCGCTCCCGCGTATTACTGAGTAACAGACTGAGTAGTGTGCACAGCTGCGTATTACAATGAAACAGACTAGGAGTAGTGTGCGATCCTGAGTATTACTGAGAAACAAACTGAGAGTAGTGAGCAGTGCTAAGTGTCACTGAGAAACAGACTGGGGGTAGTTTGCATTGCTGAGTATTAATGATAAACATACTGAGAGTAGTGTGCACTGCTGCGTATTACTGAGAAGCAGATTGGGAAGAAATGTGCACTGCTGAGTATCGCTGTGATAGTGACAGAGTAATGTGCAGTGCTGAGCATTACTGAGAAACAGACTGAGTAGTGTGCACTGCTGCGTAGTACTGAGAAACGGTCTGGGAGTAATGTGCTGTGCTGAGTATTACTGAGAAACAGACAGTAGTGTGCAAAGCTGAGTATTACTGAGAAACAGACTGGGAGGAGTGTGCAGTGCTGAGTAGTACAGTGAAACAGTCAGAGCTGTGTGGAGTGCTGAGCATTATTAGAAACAGACTGGGAGTAGTGTGCACTGCTGAGTATTACTGAGAAACAGACTGAGTAGTGTGCACAGCTGAGTATTACTGTGAAACAGTCAGAGCTGTGTGGAGTGCTGAGCATTATTAGAAACAGACTGGGAGTAGTGTGCACTGCTATGTATTACTGAGAAACAGATTGGAAATAGTGTGCACTGCTGAATATTACTGAGAAACAGTCAGAGTAGTGTGCAGTGCTGAGTATTACTGGCAAACAAACTGAGAATAGTGTGCAGTGCTGAGTATCACTGTGAAACAGACTGGGTAGTGTGCACTGCTGAGTGTTACTGAAACAGATTGGAAGTAGTGTGCAGTGCTGAGAATTACTGAGAAACAGACTAGGAATAGTGTGCACTGCTGCGTATTACTGTGATACATACTGGGTGTAGTGTGCAGTGCTAAGTATCACTGAGAAACAGACTGAGGTGTGTGCACTGCTGACTATTACTGCGAAACATACTGGGAGGAGTGTGCACTGCTGAGTATCACTGAAACAGACTGTGAGAAATGTGCAGTGCTGAGTATTATTGAATAACAGACTGAGGAGTGTGCAGTGCTGAGCATTACAGTTAAACAGACTGAGTAGTGTGCACTGCTGAGTAATACTGTGAAACAGACTGACAGTGGTGTGCACTGCTGCGTATTACTGAGAAACCGACTGTGAGGAGTGTGCACTGCTGAGTATTACTGCGAAACAGACTGAGGAGTGTGTAGTGCTGAGTAGTACAGTGAAGCAGACTGGGAGTAGTGTGCACTGCTGAGTATTACTGAGAAACAGCTCGGGGGAGTGTGCAGTGCTGAGTATTACTGAAGCAGACTGTGAGTAGTGTGCAGTGCTGAGTATTACTGAGAAAGAGGCTGAGAGTAGTGTGCACTGCTGAGTAGTCTTGAATAACAGACTGAGGAGTGTGCAGTGCTGAGTATTACAGTTAAACAGACAGAGTAGGGTGCACTGCTGTGTATTACTGAGACACAGACTGGGAGTAGTGTGCACAGCTGAGTATCACTGTGAAACAGACTGGGAGTAGTGTGCAGTGCTAAGTAATACCGTGAAACAGATTGGAAATAGTGTGCACTGCTGAGTATTACTGAGAAAGAGACTGAGAAGTGTCCACTGCTGAGTAACTCTGTGAAACAGATTGGGAGCAGTGTGCATTGCTGAGTATTACCGAGAAACAGGTTGGAAGTGTGCACTGCTGCGTATTGTTGAGAAACAGACTGAGAGTAGCGTGCAGTGCTGCGTATTACTGTGAAACAGACTGTGAGCAGTGTGCACTGCTGACTATTACTGAGAAACATACTGGGAGGAGTGTGCACTGCTGAGTATCACTGAAACGGACCGTGAGTAATGTGCAGTGCTGAGTATTATTGAATAACAGACTGAGGAGTGTGCAGTGCTGAGCATTACAGTTAAACAGACTGAGAGTAGTGTGCACTGCTGCGTATTACTGAGAAACAAGGATTATTTGATGACACACTAATGGTCAGATATTGCAATCAGTAATTTTTTGGAAGGCAGGTTCAATAGGTCTGACCTAAGTGTAGTTTTGTTTTGTAAAACACTCACAATCCTTATATGGAAATCTAGAACAAATACCAGACCACTGCTGGTCACAGCAAACCCAACATTGTCTTTCACAGCTTGCAGTTACCACATAGAATCAAAAAGCAATTACCTAATATTACAATGTAGCAAATGTAGTATGTAGCAATGTAGTATGTAGCAAACCACTTCAGCATTAAAGGAAATACTAGCCAAATCTTTAACTCAAACTAAACCTCACTAGAATATATGTGCTCTCTCAGGTACCAATGCTGCATCTAAACTATTTTGTCTTTCATCTTTGTCAGCCAGCTTTTAGTTCCTGTCATTTTTTTTGTCTTAGCAACCATCTGACACCTGGCTTCTCAAAGTGAGTCCCAAAGCCTTTGTGGGCACAACGTCCCACAACTTTTTACACACGGGGGTTTTTTTGCATCTTTTTAAATCCAGCAGAAGTAAGTATAAGATTCTTAAGGAGGGGTAAATGGCATCTTGTTCATCTATTATTTCAGCTTTTAGCAGAGAATGTTCACGCTGACTGGTAACTTTGCAGTGGTTTTTTGAGATGGTAAACTGATAGCATCAGAAATTAAGGTACAAGTTATGCTGAATTGGATATCTGATGTTGGTAAACTCTATGTAAGAAAGAAGAAGTCTGACAATCATGTCATATTTGATTGCACTACCAAACTAGGCACAATTTCTCAAATAGTGCCTGTGCCATGATAGTTCCTTTTTCTGATCAGAACTGGAGAAATGAAATGTTGACAGATATTAATGGTCTGAGAAAGGTTGTTTCTTCTTGAGATACCAGGGCAATATTTTCATTTTGATCTTTCTGCTACAATGTATTGAGATAAGATTAAAATTGTGAATTAATGGTGCAAAACAACTTGAGGCACTTATTAATGTGTTGGTATACAAGATTGTATATATTGCCAATTTCCAAATGGATTAAATACTTAGGAAACCTTTGAAAGTTTAGAACTAGCTTAGACTGAAATCTATTGAAGACCCCACCATGAAGGCTTATCTGTATAAATAATACATTGGTGCCAGGCAGAATGAAATGCCAATGATCTTTTTAAATTACTCATTCACAGGATGAGTCCTTCTCTGGCTAAGCCAGCATTTATTGCCCATCCCTAATTGCTCAGAGTGCAAATGAGAGTCAACCACCTTGCTGTGGATCTGGAGTCACATGTAGACCAGACCAGGTAAGGATGGCAGATTTCCTTTCCTGAAGGACATTAGTGAACCAGATGGGTTTTACCAACAATCAACAATGGATTCTTCATCATCAGACCCTTATATCCAGATTTTTAAAAATTTGAATTCAAATTCCACCATCTGCCATAGCAGGATTCAAACCCCAGTCCCTGGAACAATCCCTGCAAGAGGTGGGGGATTAACAATCCAGCGATATTACCACCAGGCCATTGTCACCTCATGCTAGAGTTAGATTAATTTCAATGTGCTGAATCTTACTTTTTTTTAGCTTAGTGCGACTTGTGTTAGGTTTTTTTTGGGAGGATTCTAGAGCCCAGTTAGATTTCTTGTTGTATCTTAACAAAATCATCTCATTAACTACCTATCCTGCCCTTATAGAATCCCTCACATCCAATTTTAGCCCCATCATACCACACACCATTCCGACAACAACCCACCACTCAAAGGATTTCGACTGATATCTCTTGTGCTTGGGCAATCACTGAAACACCACTGTGTACCTGGACAAATGTTGGTAACTTGGCAGTACTCCATCACCAACAACATCACGGCACAGCAGTCACGTTGCTTAGGGTACATAGTTAGAATGGCTGACACTCCCTCACACATACAATTCCATTCTTTCTCCTTTAATCATTGTTTAACAACATGCCTACACAATTTACCTGCCATTAGCTACACTCCATCTAACTATCATATATATTGTGATTGACTGATCTATTCTAGAGACTTCTACATTCAATCTCACTACCTTTCCATGATCCCTCATCATGTGTGTCTCTGACAGTCGATCTCATGATCCTATCACATTCCCTCATAGTGTGTTCCTGACAGTTGATCCCATATCCTATCACATTCCCCCACCGTGTGCATCTCTGACACTCTGATAGTTTCCCCTTGAACAATTTGCTTTGGACAAAGAAAGTTGATGAGCTGAAGCTGTTTGGAAAGCTCAACAGTCGATTTATTTCCAAACCAGCAGCAAAAGCCAAAGCCTGCAGTGAAGAAACATTTTGTGTTTACCGTCATCTGGCAAAACATAAGAAATCATTCACAGATGATGAAGTAGTTGAAGAAAAAATGACTGCGGCCCCGACTCTTTACTAAGTAATTTTAAAAACAAAGGAGAAATAAGAATGGCAATATAGAGCCTGGCACTTGGTACTTTTAGCTCAGTTGGCTGGACAGCTGGTTCAGTTCCTGCCCTGGCTGAGGTCAACATAAAGGATGCTCCTTCTCAACCTCTGCTCTCATCTGAGGTCTGGTCACCCTCAGGTTAAACCACCAACAGAGAGCAGCCTATGATCTGGGAAGACTATGGTGTCTTTACCCTTTACTTTTTAACGTGGTGCTTCCAGACTAGTAAGACAAGTGGAATCATTGTCTGAAGATGTTTTCCAGCAGCTACACTCTCTCCCAATCTAATGGGAGCATCTCCAAATCAAGGGAATTTTGGAAAGATCAGAAAGTAATCAGGAATGCTAATGAGGTGCTAGCCTTTATGACAAAAGGAATTAAAATTAAATTAAGGACATAAAGGACTGTGAATGTTTCTCACTGCGGTTTAATGAATTGAATTGAATTTAATTTACTGTCACGTGTACCGAGGCACAGTGATGACCGACACAGCCCAGCTGATTGTTTTTGAGTACATGGTGTGAAGGATAAAAGAAATTAAGGGGATTGTTTTGCCCCTTAAAGAGAGCACAAGGACATGGGGATTTCTCCATCAAATCCCGAAGGTTGGTGCTTGAGACAGACATTCCAATTCAGAAACTGGTTTCCATTACAACTGGTGCTGTCCCAGCCAAGCTCGACACAAATGGTGTATTTTGCTGGAATGATCCTGATTTCCCACCTTTTGTCAATCACCACCATATAATCCACCAGCAAGCCTTATCAGCAAATGAGGTTCTGGACTTCTCACATGTAATGCAAGTTGTTGTTAAGATTGTAAACTCGATTCAAATAAGAACCCTTCAGCACAGCTTGTTTAAATCCTTACCCAACAAACTTGATGCGGCCTATGGTGAACTACTCGTCCTCCATGCTGATGTAGGTGGTTATGTCAACAGAAGATCTAGTTAAGGATTTCACGCTGGAAATTGTCATTTTCTTAAATCAAGGAATTAAGTGAGAAGTGTGTCAGACAATGTGTGGTTGCTTGACTTTGGTTTCCTTAAACACATAACATCAGTACTGAACAATTTGACCTGCTAACTGCAGGGAAATGACAGCAACTTAGTGCACATTGAGTACTGTAAATGACCTTCCTTCCATCTTAAGGTCAGAAATGGGGATGTTCACTGATGGTTGCACAATGTTCAGAACTATTCATGACTGCTCAGACACTGAAGCAGTCCATGTTCAAATGCAAAGACCTGGACAATATCCAGGTTTGGGCTGACAAGTAGCAAGTAACATTTGCACCACATAAATGTCAGCCAATGACACAACCTAACCACTGCCCCTTGACATTCAATGATGTTACCATAGTTTGGGTGAAGATTTGTAGCTCGGGTGCTCATTGTTGTGGTTCTGTTTGCCGAGCTGAAAATTTTTGTTGCAAACGTTTCGTCCCCTGTCTAGGTGACATACTCAGTGCTTGGGAGCCCAAGCACTGAGGATGTCACCTAGACAGGGGACGAAACGTTTGCAACAAACATTTCCAGCTCGGCGAACAGAACCACAACAATGATGTTACCATCACTGAATGCCCCACTATCCACATCATAGGGTTACCATTGACTAGAAACTTAACTGGACTTACCGTATAATGGCCACAAGAGAAAGTCAAAGGCAAGGATTATTGCAGTGAGTAACTCACCTCCTGAATCCCCAAAGCCTACCCATCATTTACAAGGCACAAGTCAGGAGTATGATGGAAGATTCACAAATTGCCTGGATGGGTACAGCTCCAACAACACTCAAGAAGCTTGCTACCATCCAGGACAAAGCAGCCCACTTGATTGGCATGACATCAAATAAGCATCCACTCCCTCCAACACTGACATTCAGTAGCAGCAGAGTGTACTATCTACAGATGCAGAAATTCAGCAAAGATTCACCCTCAGCCACTTCCATCCAGAAGGATACAGGCTGCAAATACATGGGAACAACACTACCTGCAAGTTCCTCTCCAAGCCACTCATCATCCTGTCTGGGAAATATATCACTGTAGCCTCACTGTCGCTGGGTCAAAATCCTGGAATTCTCTTCCTAAGGGCATTGTAGGTCAACCTAGAGCATGTTCACTGATATGGTTCAAGAAGACAGCTCACCACCACCTTCACAAGGGCAACTAGGGACGGGCAATAAATGCTGACCAGCCAGTGACACCCAATTTCATGAGTGAATTAAAAAAACATTTAAATTGAACACAAATAAAAGAAATAAAACATTGCAACCCTTCTAGAGTCTAGAGAAAATGTTAGGAAAAATCGCAGACAAAGAAAAATAGGTTTACTGAGAAAACCTGAAGAAGTTAGCAGAGCATTTCAACAGACAATTTCAGGAATTAGACATGATGGAGCAAATTGTTATGTTTATCTCAAATCTATTTCTTCAAGTACACATTGGTGGATTGGTGGTCAAATTTCACAGGTATTTGATTTACAAAGCAGTTGATTTGGAGACAATTACTGTGCAAAGTCATGTTAAGCTGAAAGTCAGATCATGGGACAGTGCTATTTGTTACACATGAACAAAGAGAAAAAAATCCATTTCTACTATCCTGTGTTTTTAAAGCGAGGGCTTACTTTGACTCCACATACCTCTGTTCTCCAAAACAAAGATAATCAAGTCCAAGTATTGCACTTGTCTCTTAGATCCCCATTTGATGGACTTTATATGACTATCAGACTCAAACTACAACCCTGACTGCAAGGCACTGCCAGATAATGCACAGCGACAGGTGTCACAGTGAGGGTGATTCGAGGTTAAAATAAACAATTGTACATACTTGGTTTAAATTTATATAGCACTGCTGCCTCACAGTGCCAGAGACCCGGGTTCAATTCCCACCTCAGGCGACTGACTGTGTGGAGGGTGATTCGAGGTTAAAATAAACAATTGTACATACTTGGTTTAAATTTATATAGCACTAAAAATAAGCTATTCATTTTATATTTGGTTTGAGGAGATCCTGGCTTGCACTTAAATTCAAAAGGTGATCTTGTGCTTAAGACGATTGATGAACACTGATTTAATGTAAAGCACTGTACATTCCCCACTACTTCAAAAGTAAAGGTGAATCTGCAATAGTCACAGAGGACCATAGGGCTGCTCTCCCATCAGGAAGAGACGACTGGTGGTGTTGTGTACTGGTGGTGTTGACAAAGTTAAAAATCACACAGCACCAGGTTATAGTTCAACAGGTTTATTTGGAGAACTAGCTTGAGTTTTAACTTTGTTCACCCCAGCCTAACCCCAGCTTCCCCAAATCTTGGTGGTGTTGTCTATTGGTAGTGTTGATGATGTTCTGTATTGGTGGTGTTGTGTACTGGTGGTTTTGTGTATTGGTGGTGTTCTGTATTAGTGGTGTTGCGTATTAGTGTTGTTCTGTATTGGTGGTGTTGTGTATTGGTGGTGTTCTGTACTGGTGGTGTTCTGTATTAGTGGTGTTGCGTATTAGTGTTGTTCTGTATTGGTGGTGTTGTGTATTGTTTATGTTCTGTACTGGTGGTGTTCTGTACTGGTGGTGTTGTGTATTAGTGGTGTTCTGTACTGGTGGTGTTGAGATTAAAGCAAAGGATTCAACACACTGCTCTCCTATTATTTTTGGTTGCAGTATTGTGGGCAAATCTCAATGACAATCAAGTACTGAACCAGTAATTTAAACTGCTTTGCCTGCAGCGACCAAAATAAGACCCCTTAAGGAAGGAAGTTAAGCCTCACAACTCAATTTGGCTATTACCCAATTAATAGTGGAATAATGGATTAATGGTGAAATGGTGGATTAATTATTCCAATCAACAGTGTCTGTCTCTGGATGTGTCCAGAGTTCAATCTTTGTGCAGTGTTGTTCTTCCAAGTTCTACGAAAGGAGAGTTCTAGAGTTGCTTTCTTATCCAGTTTTTCACCCTTCAATCGATGATGGCATGTTATTGATGGATGCTTTAGATTCCCTTTTTTCCAAAATATCAATTACTCTTCCAGAGACCTTCAGAATGCAGCTTGCTTCTTTATCAGAAGTAACTTCTTTGTTGCTTGTTACATTTGGCATTGACTGTCTATTTAAAGACATAGCTTTTCATTGATTAACTCCTTAAATTCTTCCGCTGGGTAATCAATTGTCCTTGTGGCATAAAGCAGCCAGTTATCAAGCAGATGTCAAAACAGTTTTCTTCATGTAGCTTTGACTCCCTCATCTTCCAGGCATGGCTAATTGCTTTAAATTCCTATATACCATTAACCTTGTCCCTTAATAGTTTATTCCAGACAGAGTTTTTGCTGCTTCTTTTAATCTATGGACAGTTATTAAAGTTCTTGAAGTTTATACTGCCACAGTGGAAAACATCAAACTGGTGGCCCTTGGAAACTAAGTTGAATCACACAAATTATTATCAATCTTAATTTATGCTTCCTGGAAAAAAGTAGTTTTGTTTTATTCATTGATGAGTTCTGGATATCATTGGCTAGACTGCCATTTATTAACATACCTAATTGTCCTGAAGAAGTTAGCAGTGAGCTGTCTTCTTGAATTGTTTCAGTCAGGGTGTATACTACTGTTAGATAGGGATTCCAGGATTTTGACCCAGTGATACTGAGGGAATGGTGATATAGCTTCAAGTTGGGATGGTGTTGGTTTGAAGGGGAACATTAAGATGGTGGCATTCCCAAGCATCTGATTCCTCTCTCCTTCTGGTGATAGAGGTTGATGCTTTGGAAGTGACTGAGGAAGGAGCTTTGGTGAGGAGTGAATCTTGTACGTGGGTACACACTGTGCAACATTGTCAGTGGAGGATTTGAATACTGAAGGTGGTAGCTCAGGTGCCAATCAAGTCCGATTGTTTTATGATTCTTTACTTATTGAGTCGCAGCAACATTAAGAAACATGAAGGGCATTCTTCTCCAAATGACCGGTGTCAGAACAACATATCCGGGTAACATAAAACAAAGTATGTGTCTTGGCTTATCCTTCCCTTCCAGCACCTACTTCCACAAGCTTTGAATGGGATCATTATTCTAAGGCGTGCCATCTTTTTAACAAAGCATGCTATTCTTTTCTCAAGCTCTTTTGTTTCCTAACACATTTTGTAAGATTTGAAGAAGTGTTTTTATTTTTAAAAATCAATTGAAAATGAATGTTTTTTGGTCTTCTGGAATAATAATAATTTATTGATCACTGATTGAGAAAAGAGTAAGTGTTTTTGTGATGTAGACATTGCCCAGTTTATAAAATAGTCAATTCCTGGGTTCTGGAATTTGTGCCAGCTGTTGTTGCGATGGGTGTCAGTGTTGCAGCATAGAAACCTATTAGTAAATTTTCACATGTTCAATTGTAACCGGAAGATATATTCACTTTCTTGATGAGGCCAATATATTAAGTATTCTTTTATTAAATATAATTTAAAAGAATTTCTACACACTCGTTTCAACAATCATTTTCAATTACAGACATTTCTCACAATGTTTGGGGGATTATGACAATCCATTAATCAAAGTATGTCAATATTGTAGTGTTTGCTGAATGAAAGCACAGTTTGTAAAATTAATTCTAAAAGGACATTAAAATAGTCAAGCTCTGTATTAGCATAGCGATACGTACACAACATAATGATATCTAATACAACTATATAGAAGAACAAACTATACATTTCCTTCTTTACAGACTTTGAGGGCAGATTTTCTGCTCTTGTGCTAAAACCCAGCACCTGCTGCTTTGCTTGAACTCTGATGTGTGAGGTTTCCTGTGGTCGTTGTCTGTAAGACATTGAACTGCAGGTACATGAGCTTGCAGCCAACACTGGGTCTGGACCTGAAAGCTTGAATTCGTAAAAAGATGTTGGGAAGGAACACAACCATTTAAAAGTCAATAGCCACCATTAGGAGTAATAATTCTGTTTCTATTACACATGTTGCAGCAATTTTCTGAAGCTTGTCTTTGGTACTTAAAGGACTTCAAAAGACTAATTAGTAAAGTTAATTGGATACAAAATTGATTTGATTGTAGAAGACAGAGAATGGTGGTGGAGGGTTAATTTTCAGACTGGAGGCCTGTGACCAGTGATGTTCCACAGGGATTGGTACTCTGTTTGTCATTTCAATAAATGATTTGGATGAGAATATAGAAGGCATGGTTAGTAAGTTTGCAAAATTGGTGGCATAGTGGACAGTGAAGAAAAGATTATAAGGAGATCTTTATCAATTGGGTTCATGGGCTGAGAAGTGGCAGATGAAGTTTAATTTGGAGAAATGAGAGGTATTGCATTTTGGTAAAGCAAACATGGACAGGATTTTTACAATTAATGGTAGAGCCCTGGTTGGGGCTCCCCACCCCCACCCCCATTAATCACTCCACCCTGGAGGCTTCCTGTCTCTATTCCTGATAAAGGACTTTTGCCCAAAATGTCGATTTTCCTGCTCCTCAGATGCTGCCTGCCCTGCTGTGCTTTTCCAGCACCACTCTGATCTAAACTCTCGCTTCCAGCATCTGCAGTCCTCACCTTTGCCCTCATGCAATATTCACTCCACCCATTCTACTGATGTTACTGTCTCTGGTAGAGAGCAGGAGTTTTAACTCTAACTCTTGGAGGGAACAAATGTATCTGTTCCAGCTTCTGAACTGTCTTCCTGGCCTTGCTTTTTCTCCACCAGCCATATTTGCCACATATCCCCCTGGTCTTGAAATACAAAGGCCCTCATCCACCAATCCTTGGACTTGCTGAACATCTCCTCCCAGGCCTGATAGGACCCTGGAACTTTGTCCTCCTCTCCCCTATTATTTGGATCTGTCACAGTACCCTGGACTCTCACAGTTTACTCAGGCTTGCCACCTGTTGATAGGTCAGGGACGTTGGTTAAACCATCCTTTCACGATGAGCTCAGGCCTGTTGCTTGCTGCCTATGGTGATACAATGACATAAACTTTTAATGGGGAGGAGATTAACTCACTGTCAATCATTATCAAACTCAATTATATATCATGTATTAGTCTCATATTTGAAAAGCAGTCAGAAACAGTAGTGAAATGAGTTCACTATTCCATACTTAGCTCCAAATGAACATTATCTGAACAGAGCCTTATCTTTGAATATATACCCCACACTATCGTTTCACCGATACCTGAGTGCGATTTGAGCATTTACATCAAAGAAGAAGAATGTTAGACCACTTTTACCGGAAATCCTGCTCCTGGCCCTCTCCAAGAAGATCTGGGAGCCAAAGACCCTGATTGGACTGTGTTACAACCTCTGGTTCAGGATTACTGAATGTTACCAGACCCTCATTCACCATAGACTCTGCTGTCCCACTTCCCCACTGATGCTGGCCTGCCTGAACCTGCAGGCGAGACTGATCTTTACCACTCAGCCTGCTGCTGACCAAGACCCAGACTAACACTCCTCCCACCCCCAACCACTGAAGTGGGCTGCTAGCTGGTGAGCTGGAGACCCCAAAGTCCTGCCAATTTGCAGCCGTGGCTCTGGATAGATAACATCTCCCAATGCCTCAAACTCTGCAACATCAGCCTGGTGCCCTTCTTACACCTGTCCTCCAAACGACCAGTCATCCTGGCTGTGCCTTTTGATCGTTAACTGCTTTGCATGTGCAGATACAAAGGTGTAGTGACAGGAACAAGAGGAGACTCTGAGCAGTCTCCCTTGTTGCAGCCTGGAGGAGTCAGGTACAAATGATGCCCTGGGATGTGCATGCATTGGAGACAGGAAAATAGGACAAACTGTGGAATCTGCTGTCACTGTCTGACACTGGCAGCAAGCATACACCAGAAGTGACTCATGGTAGTTACTTAATGGCAGAATGCGGACGCTAAAATCTGAAAAGATGGCTGTTTTCAAAACTCCTTTCCTAACAATCTGAGTTCAGAGCTAAAGTTATAGCTACAAACAAAATCAATGGTTATAACATCTAGTAAAGCACTGAGTTTCTCTACCTTTCTGTCTCCTTAAAAATAAATGAGAGACTAGTGCTGACATAATTTTTTTAAATTGAAAAGTCATAGAATCCCTACAGTGTGGAAGCAGACCATTTGGCCTATCGAGTCCACACCAACCCTCTGAAGAGCATGCCAACCAGTTCCATCCCGTCCCTGCATTTCCCATGGCTAATCCACTTAGCCTGCACACTATGGGCAATTCAGCATGGCCAATCCACCTAACCTACACATCTTTGGACTGTGGGAGAAAACTGAAGCAGATCCACACAGATATGGGTGGAATGTGCAAACTGCACACGGTTGGAATGAGACCTGGATCCCTGGTGCTGTGAGGCAGCAGAGCTAACCATTGAGCCACTGTGCCACCCTAAAAGGGCCCTGAAAGGAAAGCTCCAAAGTGCTCCTAGAAGAAAATTTAGCTCATAAACACTGAAGAAAACAGTTTTCAACATTAAATGGGCTTGCTTGTGCCTACATTTTCATTGGTTTTACATTTTACTTTTTCCAAATGAACACAAATTTTTAAAAAGCCCATGCAATGTCAAAAACTCCTTTTTGGTATGAATGCCATCTGCAGGCAGACGTTTGCTACAACAAGCCTCTAATTCTTCAAGGGGTAGCAATGTACATCAACAAGATAAAGAAAAGGCATTAAAAACAAAAAAGATGCACAACAGTGCAACTCAGCCTGTCATTATACTGCCATTTTGGAGCAAAATAAAAGGGACTGCCTCTAGAGAAATGTCACTTGTATAAGCCCGATGAATTGCATCTGAACAGAGCTGGGACTGAGTTCCTTGCCAGATGTCTTGCTGGTGCTGATGGTCGGTCTTTATCTGAACAAGGATATGAGAACCAAGAGGAAACATTAGAGAGGAATACAAAACCTTTGGAGAGACAGACAGCACTGATATTAGAAAATCAATGGGCGAAGTCATATTTAGAGAGAAAACAATGAATTTTACTTTGAAGTTATTGTTCATGGATGTTAAAAAAACAAGATTGGGGAATTATAGGTACAGATTTCCATGTGGAAATAAGATGTCATGGGCTAACAGAGACCTGGCTTGAGAAACAGAAGACTGGATATTAAATTTTCTGAGTACAAGGTGTTCAGGAAAGGTAGAGGGGGAAGGAAAGGGAAAGATGTTGTGTGTTATTAAGGAGATCATTGCAGTGCTAGAGGGTGATGAAGCCCCAGAGAGCTTAAGGACAGAATCAATTTGACTAGAGCTAAGGAATAAAAATGGTACAATTAAGTTGGTCTGTCCAGTCTATAGATGACCAAATAGTGGGATGGATGTAGAGGAATAAACCTGTATGGAAATTAGAGAGTCCTGAAGAAGGGCTTATGCCCGAAACGTCGATTCTCCTGCTCCTTTGATGCTGCCTGACCTGCTGCGCTTTTCCAGCAATGCATTTTTCAGAATTAGAGAGAGATGCCAACATTATAGAATGGTGTAACTGGAGACTTTAACTATCACAATGTAACCTGCGACATTGGTGACGTTAAGAGTGGAGAACAACATATGTTCCTTTACTGCATTCATGAAACTTTCCTGCAGCGTTGTGTGTTCAGTCCAACAAGAAAAGATGCACTGTTCGATATGGTTCTTGGAAAAGTGTGGGGTACATTTAGCAGACAGCGATCATCATACTTAAGGTTTAGGAAAGTGATAGAAAAGGTCAGTAGGCAATCCCAAATAAGGATAATTAACTGGGGGTGAGCCAACTTCAATGGAGAAAAAAAATGGAACTAGGCTGGATAGGTTTGAACAAAAGGCTAAACAATGAGTTACCTTCAAAGAGGAGGTGATCCGTGTGCTGTCAAGGATGATCAGCCATGATCATATTGAATGGTGGTGCAGGTTCGAAGGGCAGAATGGCCTATTCCTGCACCTATTGTCTATTGTCTATTCTCTCAAAAGGCAAACGAAGGGCAAACAATTATAGAGCTCCCTGAATGAAAAAAGAGACAGAAATTAAAGTAAAGAAGGAAAGGTTGTGCTTGTGACAGGTGTCAGGTGGAAAATACAACTGAGAACCAAAAGGAATAGAAAAGGTTCATAGGGGAGATGAAAAATTATATTGGAGAAATGCAGAGGGACTGTGAGAAAAGATTGAGACTCAACATAATGGCAAATTTCAAACTGTTACATTGGCATATTATCAGTAAAAGAGTGGTAAAAGGAAAAGGGGTTGATCAGGGACCAAAATGGGAAGTTATGTGTGGGAGTAGGAGACATTGCTGAGCGTTAAATAAATACTTTCCACCTGTCCTAAATGTTACATAGGCCATGGTGACAGAAGAGGAGTCCCTGTTCATGAAAGAAGTCAAAGTTGATATGAAGGAAATGTTGGATGGGCTGTCAACATTGAAAGTTGACAAGGCACTGGAACCAGGTAAAATACAACCAAGAATATTGGAAGGAATGAGAGTGGGAATTGCAGGGACAGTATGTGTTCAGAGTTTTCCTGCTGCTGTAACTTTTGCTAGGCTCTTAGTCACAGTCGCCTTATATTGTGAGGGTAGTCTTGAGGCGGTTGGGTACAATACATTACTAAAAACGGTTTGCTAGTGTCTTTGTAAAGTAATTATTTCTTCACACTATGCTAACTATGTACATTGAAGCTAAACACTTGCCCAGACTATTGCTCCCCTCTTCAGACTCTCTTTAACATCACTTGCTCTATTGATCACCATTGACATTGCTTTCCTTTGTACGTAGTGAAGTGTTAAACTTTTCCTCGGCATAACATAGATTAGTGACAAATTGTGACCCCTGCCCCATTACCTTTATGGTTCTGTAGCTTTACATCATTGGTATTCTTGTAAATTCTCCACCTGCATTCCTTTATTACAGCTGCAAGTTGCTACTCCGCCAGGGCAGCTTCCAATCACAGAAGAAGATTGAAGGCTGTTTGAAGAGTTCAATCAAAGTCTCTATTGGTGAGTTGCCAATGGACATTACCGTTGTGAATCTTCCTGTGCCACTAATCTGCAAATGCAGCTGCATTGTGCAATTGTCGTCAATATTGTCTTTTAGAGAGGTGGAACTGGCAGTATTTGTGCAAGGGAAAGGATATATGTAATTTGAACTGAATGATTTCTTTTAACCAGCTTTTCCCACACTCCATATTACAATTTTGGCTCTGTAACCACACTGACTTGTACAGTAGAATATCCTTCCTTTGCTTTAGCTAAGAGTACACTGGAGAATGAAACACAAACATTCATTGCTCTCAAAGTGCCCTTTGCATGTTTTAAAAGTTGAGTCTGGGATTAATTTGACATTATACTTTGTAGAAAGTGGAAAGGATTTTATTTTATTAGCATTTTCAATTCTTACAACAGTTATTGAAGAAGAGCCAACTGCACATAGGAAAAGCTTAGTGAACAAATCTAAATTGATTTTCAATGTTGCAACACCAGCATGTTTCGTTATGTATGAACTGCTGAGGCAGCAAAACTTGTTTGTAATTATATTCATAGTAGAGCTTTGGGCTTCATCCCCAAAGCTTACACGGAACAATCATGTTCCCTTCCCACATCTCTTCAGCAGGGATGGTGACCCAGATCATCTGAAATAAAATCAGTTCATTTACAGCATGGCGACAGGCTGAGCAAAACACTGTTGCAGGCTTGACACTGCTTAAAGCAACTAAGCCAGGACAATACAATAAAACAGATATCAAATGGACAGGGTAAACAGTGCCAAGCAATACACTCTTTAATATATCATATTATTCCATCTCCAAACAATTTAAATATTGCATTACAGCCAGAAAGATAAAGAAAATAGTAAAGGCTTTAGTGGCAGCCTGTGATCAAGATTGATTAGGACAGCCATCTAAGCCTTCGTTCTTTATTTTTATGAAGTGGACATTAACAGATTAAGAGCTTGTTTTGCACTCCATCTTCTGAAACAAACAAGCAGTCCAGGGTGTAGCATGTATTACAGTCCAAGGCACATGTTGGTCTCTTGGCACAATGATTGCCTCATGATAAATTGGAAGTTTAATAGAAAAAAATAGCAAATGCTGGGATTATGAGATATAAATGAAGAAATATTTTTAAAAAGCAACAGGAGTTGGCTATTTGGCACCTTGAACCTGTTCCAGCATTCAATATGATTTGCATAAATGACATGAATGTGAATATAGGAGGCATGGTTAATAAGTTCGCAAAGGACACCACAATTGGTGGTTTGGTGGACAGTGAAGAAGGTTAACTCAAGTACAATAGGACCTTGATCAGACGGGCCAGTGAACCGAGGAGTAGCTGATGGAATTAAATTTAGATAAATGTGAGGTATTGCATTTTGATAAGGCAAACCAGGGCAGGACTTATACAGTTAATGGTAGGGTCCTGGGCAATGTTGCCAAACAAAGGGACAGGTACACAGTTGGTCAACAAGGCCCTTGTGTGGGCAGCATGGTGGCACAGTGGTTAGCACTGCTGCCTCACAGCGCCAGAGACCCGGGTTCAATTCCTGCCTCAGGCGACTCACTGTGTGGAGTTTGCATGTTCTCCCCGTGTCTGTGTGGGTTTCCTCCGGGTGCTCCGGTTTCCTCCCACAGTCCAAAGATGTGCGGGTCCAGTGAATTGGCCATGCTAAATTCCCCGTAGTGTTAGGTAAGGGGTAAATGTAGGGGTAGGGGTATGGGTGGGTGGCGGGTCGGTGTGGACTTGTTGGGCCGAAGGGCCTGTTTGCACACTGTAAGTAATCTAATCTAATAGTTATTTTAAAGTGGAGTCACATGTAGACAGGGTGATGAAGACAGCATTTGGCATACTTGCCTTCATTGATCAGAACTCTGAGTGTAGGATTTGGGATGTCATGTTGTGGCTGAACTGGACATGGGCGAGGACACTTTAGAATATTGCATAGAATTCTGGTCACACTTCTGTAGGAAGCTCGTTGTTAAACTTGAAAGGGTGCAGATAACATCCAAGGATGTTGCCAGCACTGGAGGGTTTGAGTTACAGGGAAAAGTTGAATAGGCTTGGGCTCTTTTCCCTGGAGTGTCAGGGACTGAGGGGTGACCTTATAGAGCTTTATGAGGGGCATGCATAGGGTGAATAGCCAAGGTTTTTTACCGAGATGGGGGGAGTCCAAACATTGAGGCCATAGGTTTAAAGTGAGAGGAGAAAGATTTAAAAGAGACCTGAGGAGCAACTTTTTCATGCAGAGGGTGGTGCGTGTATGGAATGAGCTGCCAAAGGAAGTGGTGGAGGCTGGTACAATTACATTTAAAGGCATCTGGATGGGTGTATGAACATGAGGGGTTTAGAAGGATACAGGCCAAATTCTGGCAAATGGAATTAGGTCAGATTGGGATGTCTGGTCAGTGGACGGATTGAGCCGAGAGGTCTGTTTCCATTAGTATGAGGGAGCTATTCTGTGCTCCATGCTAGAGGGAATGGTCCCTGCGGAATTCTGACAAAGGAAGGAAGGGGAATATGTGTCTGGATAGGGCATACCACTGGAGGTGTCGGAAATGGCAGCTTACAATCCTCTGGATGTGGATACTGATGGGGTGGCAAGAGAGTTGCGGGGGACCCTATCATTGCTCTGGAGTGAGGGTGGGAAATGGCTCAGACACAGCTAAGGGCCCTGTTGACCACATTGTGGGGAAGCTTCTGTTGAAGAAAAAGGTGAACCTTTTGAAGGTTGCCTGACCTGGGCCTCCTCCATTGCCAAACTCTCGCCATCCAATGCGTGGAGAAAGAACGCCTCATCTTTCACCTTGGGAAGCTCTAACCATACAGAGTCAATGTAGTTTTCACCAGTTTCTTCATTTCCTTTCCCCCCCACCTTATCCCAGAGCCAGACTTCCAACTCGGCACTGCCCTCTTGAACTGTCCCACCTGTCCATCTTCCTTCCTACATATCTGCTCCAACCTTCTCTCCAACCTATCACCATCACTTTCCCCAACTCCACCTTTCAATTCCCAGTTACCTTCCCCCCAACCCCACCCTCCTCCTATTTACGTCTCAGCCCCCATCCCCTCATTCCTGATGAAGCGCTTATGCTTGAAACATCAACTTTACTGCTCCTTGGATGCTGCCTGACCAGCTGTGCTTTTCCAGCAGCACACTTTTTGACTCTGATCTCCAGCATCTGCAGTCCTCACTTTCTCCTGTGTGGAAGATAACATGGTCAGAACACATGTAACAGAGATGGAGAAACTGGGAGAATGGAATGGAATCCTTACAGGAAGCAGGGTGTGAGGTTGTACAGTCATGGTAACCGTGAGAGTTGATGGGTTTGTCATGGATATTGGTGGCCAGCTATCCCTAGAAATGGAAACTGAGAAGTCAAGGAAGGAGGTAGAGTTGGACCGGATGAAGGTGTAAGCAGGGTGGAAATTGGAAGCACAATTGATAAACTTCGAGATGAGAGGGAGAAACAGCACTAATGATGTTATCAATTTCCCGGAGAAAGAGAGTAAGGCTGGAATGAGGCATGTTCCACATACCCAAACAAGAGACAGGCATAATTGGGCCCATGGCCAACCCCTTCACCTGAAGAAGGTGACAAGAGTTAAAAGGGAAGTTGTTCAAAGTGAGAATGAGTCCAGCCAGGCGGAGGAAAGTAGTGGTGGACAGAGACTGTTCAGGCCCCATCTTTCCAGGAAGAAGTGGAGGGTCCTGGGACCGCACTGGTGGGGAATGGATGCGTAAAGGGATCGGAAATCCATGTTAAAGAGAAGATGGCTGGACATCATAAACTGGAAATTCTGAAACTGACGTAAAGTGTCAGAGGAATCACAGATGGAAGTTGGGAGGGACTGAACAAGAGAATTGAAGTAGGAAGAAATAGGTTCCATGGAACAGGATAAGGCAGAACTGATGGGTCTTCTCAGGCAGCTCTGTTTATGCAATTTGGGGAGAAGGTAGATGTGGACTGGATGGAGTTGGGGGACTATGAACTTGGAGGCAGTGGGGAGGACATCACCGGATGAAATGAGGTTAGTGACTGTAGTAGACATAATGGCCTGGTGTTCCATGGTGAGGTCATGGTCTGGGGGAGACAGGACGAGCTATGTGAGAGCTGGTGCTCAGCCTCTGCAATGTAGAGGTCAGTCCACCACCAACAACAGCACCAACTTACCAACATGTTTGATTTCAAAGTCAGAGTTGGATCTGAGAGCACGGAGTGCAGTCACTTCAGAGGGGGACAGGTTTGAATGGGTGAGGAGTGGCAGGGAAATTAAGGTGACCATGTTACATCAACGGTTCCCGATGAATCAGTTGAGTGCAATTAAAAGGCCAGAGGGAGGACTCAAGGTGGAGGGAGATTGGTGGAGATGGGTGAAGGGGTCTGTGGAATAGGGAGAAAAATCCTGTCCATAGAAATGAGGAAAGAGGAAAAGATGTGGAAGAAGAGTTCCCAAAATTCCCCGAGGTGGAGTCTCAGAGGGATAAAACTAAGACCTTTGCTGAGTATGAAATAATCAGCATCAGAGAGCGGAAAGTCAGAAGGGATAATAAATATCCAACAAATGATGGAGTTAGGAGAAAGGATGAAGTCAGAGGGAAGGAGAGGGTAGCGATGTTCCTGAGGGGTGTGGATTTCTGAGTTGTTCCAGCTTGCATTCTTTAATTCCTAAAAGGAACGGAAAACGTCATTGTTGAATTCAGGGTCATTTTTATAATCCGAACGTGGGAGTTCTGCAAAGCAGTCGCCAAGTTTGATTTTGCTCCCTAATGTAGAGAAGATCACACTGTGAGCAGTGAATACAATGCTTCACCTGGAAGGCAGGTCTGGGACCTTGGATGGTGAAAAGGGAGGAGGTACAACTCCTGCAAATGTGGAGGGAGACGCCATAAGAATGTGAGGAAGTGCTGGGAATGGAGGAGGAGTGGACCAGAGTGTCCCGGATGGAACAGTCCCTTGGAATTGGAGGAAAGAAAATGTGTCTGGTCATAGCATCCCATTGGAGATGAAGGAATTAGCAGCTTACAGTCCTTTGGATGTAGAGGCTGGTGGGTGGTAAGTGAGGAGGGTCCATTTTGTCATTGAGAGGCATGTGGGAGTAAGGGATATTGGAAGCTGAGTTACTGTAAGCCCCTTGTTAGGATATCATATCGATATAGGGGAATAAGGTATAGAGGATCATTTGGATTGCTCTGATAAAGTCGAAAGATTCAAAACAAAATACTGATCCACAATTCTTGTTTGGCCAAGCAAAATATTGGATAGCACAGAACACATTGCATGACTTTGGTTCTTTCTTTGCAGAAATTGGAAGCAAGAAGGAAAAAGCAGAGAGGGAAATATAGCAGGGACTGCCAGCTGGAATTCACCCACAACATCATTCATCACCCACTCTCTCGGGGTGATGGAATGTTGATTTGGAAAGGACACCGGATGATGTACAGCACACAAGAGAACCAGAAGAAGATGATAAGGATGTTCTTTGACAGAGAAGGCTGAGGAAAGATCAACTCTTGGCTGAAGAAAATGTCGAAACTCACATGAAAATATTATATGTCCTGCAGAATTGTGAATCAAATGCTGGGCCTGACAGCAGAGTTCAATCCTTTTCCTTAATATCAGAGGAAGTTACTCTGCAATACGAAAACTTTGGGTTTTCTCTACAAATCAAAGCACTTTGAGATGGCTCATGACCTGTAATATGAAACTACATCTGATGGTGGCTATAAGTTTTGGAAATGTATGCAAGGATATGATTTTTTGGCTGTGAATTCAGACATCCATTAGAGCACTGAAACAGCTGAGTCCCAAGGAAATCATTGCTTAAATGACACCTCTCTACTTTTAATGACACCTTCTAAACTGATTTCTAATTAATCAAATCTTACAATTGCTTGAATTTTTTAAAACATCTAAATGATTGACACATTTATTGGCTTTCAGTAAAACCTAGTCTTTTTAAAAGAAAGTTCAATGTTATTAATAAATGACTGCATTATCAAAGCTTTGTTTTAATGAATTCTATTAGTTCATTTAGTTCTCACAGTATATAATCATTGAATAAGCATGTAAGTGTTAAGGCTTTGCATGGAAGGGTGTGAGGGGCTGGGAGTCAGAGCTTGGCATGGAGAAAGAGGGGATGTATGGGATTCATGGATTGGCTTAAGGACATGGGTAGGACATTTTGAACTTCCATTTTACAACATCTCTGAGATGTCATGAATCATTTTAGGCCGAACTCCAGAAAAATGGCAGAGTTGTCAGACATGCTACAATTCTGCAATGGTGCCAGCCAGGAAGGGATTGCTAGACACTGGCTCATGACTGAAACTACCCTTACATGGAGTAGTTAAGACCCAGAAACATTAGGAATGAGGTTGGGATTGTCGAATCATGACCTGGCCGCCATTTCACCTCAGTAAGGAGTGTCTCCAATTCCATGAATTTCAGGCCAATATATCCAAACAATACACCAGAGTTGAAAACTTTCAGGATACCTGGAGGGCATCTGGGATGTTTATATTTTTGGGATCATAAAATGATATTTTAAATTCCCTGTAGTCTTTCCTTTCACAGACCTGGTTTAAAAAAGGAACTGGATAAAATTACTTTCATGGCCTTTAGATATCCAAAGTAGCCAATTAAGAACTTTTCTTTGAAATGTTCTGATCATCTTAATTTAAGAAACATTGGAACCAATTTATGTACAGCAAACTCCCTCACACAGCAAGTTGATAATGACCAGATTCTTGAGCATCTACTGTTGGCCAGGATGCCAGTGATAACGTCTCTGCCCATCTTCAAAATAGTGTTATGAGAATGTTTATGTGCACCTTAAGGAACAGGCAAGTTCCCAGTTTAACATTGCATTCAAAAGGCAACACCTCATAAGGTGCAGCACTCCCTTAGTTCAACATTGCATGCCCTCCCAAGCCCTCACTCCCCTCGTCTAAGTCATTAATGGTAAATTCTAAAACAGTTGAGGCCCTAGTATCGACCGCTGCAGGACTACTCTCATCACATCATACCAATTAGCCAAACATCCATTAATGCACACTCTCTGCTTTCTGCTAGCTAGCCAATCTGCTAAGCATGCAAGTATGACACCTTTGGCATTTTTCTCTGCAATGATTTCAGTGAGTCACCTTATCAAATGCCTTCTGGAAAGTTATGTAAAGTTATATGTCATCAGTAGACATATCTGATGGCTTAGTATATGCCCAAGCATTCCTTACCATCAAACTATATTAATAACAAATTCAAGATGGAGCGCAGGAGAACATGTCAGGAGCTGAACTACTTACACTTCACCAGGTTATAGTCCAATAGATTTAATTGGAAGCACCAGCTTTCGGAGTGTTGCTCCTTTATCAGGTAGCTGAGATTGAAGTTTTCAGCTGAGGGCTCAATTTCTGCTACACCACCAAAACGGGTTCCATTGGTCTTGTGGCAGACAGAAAGGAATTCATCAGGTGAATGAGACTCCGACAATTTTTCCAAGATGTCTGCAGCAATCCCAATGAGATGACCAACAAACTGGAATAATCATCACGAGGATGTGTAGTGGAGCAACCAGAGGAGGAGTCGATTTAGACCCCTCTGGAGATCGGCTGCTCTGGGCTTGACCTTTATGGTTATAACACCAGGAAATGTGTAAATGCCAGATTCACCAGCCACACCTACAAGGCAGAGCAAACCATCACCTGATCACAACACAACACCATCCATGGTCTCAAAACCAATCACAACATTGTCATCAAACGAGCAGATAAAAGGAGGAGCCATCGTCATTCAGAATAGAACGGACTATTGCAAGGAAATGTACTGACAACTGAACAACCAGGAACACTACAGGCAACTACTGGCCAATCTGACCAAAGAACACACCCGTGAACTAAACACATTGATCCAGTCCTTCAGAGCTCCCTATGTAGACTCATCCCATGTATTTCTCAAGTAGGGGACTTCCACTGCCTTCCCAAGATATAGAAAGCCAACACACCTGGACGTCCAATTGTATCAGGCATTGAGACTCTGTGTAAGATCTTCTCGGGCAATGTCAAAGGTACCTTGAAACCCACTGTACAGGAAACCCCACAGCTTTTGTAGTGACACTACAGATTTCTTACAAAAACTCAGCACCCACGGACCAGTTGAAATGTGAACATTCCTCATCATAATGGACGTTTCAGCACTTTACACCAACATTCCCCACAATGACAGCATTGCTGCAACAGCCTCAGTACTCAATACCAACAACTTCCAATCTCCAAGCACCATGACAACTCATCTGCTTCATCCTTGACCACAACGTTTTCACTTTTGACAACCAGATTTCCATCCAGACACACGGAATAGCCATGGGGACCAAATTTGTACCCCAATGTGCCAACATTTTCATGCACAAGTTCGAACAAGACTTCTTTGCCACACAGAACCTCCAACCAACACTATACACCAGGTATATTGATGACATTTTCTTCCTCTGGACCCATGGCGTGGAGTCACTGAAACAACTACACAGTGATATCAATGAGTTTCATCCCACCATCAGACTTACCATAGACTACTCTTTAGCATCTTGGACACATGCATCTCCATCAAGGACAGGCACCTCAGCACCTCACTCTACTGCAAACCCACGGATAACTTCACAATGCAACACTTCTCTAGCTTTCACCCAAAATATATCAAAACAACCATCCCCTACAGAAAAGCCGTATGCATACACAGAATCTGTACAGTCGAGGAGGAATGTGACGGACACCTGAACGTGCTCAAGGTTGCCCTCATAAGAACAGGGTATGATGCTCAACTCATCGATCGCCAGTTCTGACGTTCTGTGCTCCGGATGCCAGCGCTTCTAAATAAACCCATTGGACTCTTAACCTGGTGTTGTGTGATTTTTAACTTTGTTCTCTCCATCCAACACTAGCACCTCCATGTCATTCCTAAATCAGTTGCCAGGTTACGTTGCAAAACTCAGTGTATGTTAAACAGGAAAAGCAGCACACGGTAAGTAATCTCACAACCTATGGATCAGGTCAAAGCTCTGCAATCCTCAGCATCCAGCCATAAATGGTGGTAGACAATTAGATGGCTGATAAGACAGAAATGCTCCATAGTCATCCGGATCCCAGCGGGTGAGTATAAAAGACTGAAGCATGTACAAAAATCTTCAGGCAGTGGATAGTGGATAGTTCTTCTCAACAAACCTCTGCCATCTCCACCATTGCTGAGGCCAGTCTTTGGTTAATTTGATTCACTCCACATGGCATCAAGAGACAGCTGACTCTACAGGACCTGACAAAGGTTATAAACCTCAACAGCAATCTGGCTGTGACACTGAGGACTTGTGTTCCAGAAATAAAGGTGCTCCTAACTAAACAGTTACAAAATTGGCATCTCTCCAACAATGTGGACCATTGCCTAGGTATGCATAGACATAAAAGCAGAATACATTCAACAGAGCCAATTGCCCTCAAACAACACACTCTCAAACATGATTGAATTGTTGGAAGAAGCTTCAATAGTGCCATCAAGTGACACCTATTCGCCCATTCACCAATTCTAGATTCTGTCAGAGACATTCAGTCCCAGAAACTATCACAGTCCTGGTTGGAGTATGGATGTAACAGCTGAATTCCAGAATCAATGTGTGAAGGTAGCTGACCTTGTGATCTAAGAAGTGATTGACTAAGTGTAAAACCCCTTCAAAGTTTAAATTAATAGAGACCCTTGGAGTTTGGTGGAAACAATACCAGGTATGAAGGAAGATGATTCTGGTAGTCAGCATCAAAGAAGCTCAGCCCAGAACACAACTGCAGATGTTCATAAAGGAAGTGTCCTATCTCTAGTTGTTTCATCAGTTACTTTCTCTTCATTATAAGGTCAACAATGGCAACTATTACACAATTCTCAGATTCATTCACAATTTCTCAAGTCATGAAAGAACCTTTGCCTGCATACAGCAAGACCTGGACAACAGCAAGGCTGGAGAATGATTATTTTGAATAAGGTTGCCTTTTCCATAATATTCAATGACTTTGCTATCGCTGAGTCTCCCATCTTGGAGGTTCACTATGGAACAGAAAACTCAACTATAACAGGCATATAAATACATTAGCAACAATAACAGTTCATAGGTTAGGTATTCTGCAATAAACAGCTTAATTCCTGACTCTCCATCATCTACAACAGATATGTCAGGAGTATAGTGAAATATTCCCTAGTTGCCTGTATGGAAAATAGTGCACATGAAGCTCAATATCACCTTGGACAAAGCAAAAGTGGAGCTGAAGGTGGAAAGGTAGTATAATAACATGAATAAAGAATAGATAAGCTGATAAAACACAGATTTTGTTAAATGAGTCTTTTTTGGGATGTCAAGCTGAAGCTAGCAGAATAGCACAGGAATCAGTGATGGTGCCTCAACTATTTACAATCTATATCAATAATTCGGATAATGGGACCAAATGTATGGTTGCTAAATTTACTGATAACCCTAAGATATGTAGGAAAGTTGTTAAGAGGAGGTGGAGAGCTTCAAAGGAATAAAGGTAGATTAAACGAGTGGGTAAATATTTGGCAGAAGTATTGTAATGTTGGAAAATATTACTGTCAATTTTGTTAGGAAGAACAGAAAAGCAATGCACAATTTAAGTGTAGAGAGATTGCTGATCTTCATGGTAGAGTGGGATCTGGATGATTTACAAACTGTTAGTATGCAGGAACAGCTAGTGGGTAGGAAGGCAAATGGAATGTTGATGTTTACTGCAAGGGAAGAAGAATATAAAAGTCAGGAAAAGTGCTTGCAGCTGTACAGGGCCTTGGTGAGAGCATGTCTGAGGCCCGATGTGCAGCTGTGATCTCAGAATCTGAAGTAGTTCAGAGAAGGTTCACACGACTCATTTCTGGGATGATGTGTTTATGAAGTGACATTGAACAGATTGATCGAGTCAAGGAGAATGAGAGGTGCTCTTCTTGAAACAGCTAAGAACTTGAGGAGACATGATAGGCTGTAAATTGGGAGGATGTTTCCTCTTCTAGGAGAAACTAGAACTTGGTAACACATTTTAAGAGTAAGAGGTCTCCTTTTTATAATGAAAAAGGAGAAAAATGATCTCTCTCTGGAGGGTTGTCAGCTTGTGGAATTCTCTTCCCCAGAAAGCTACAGATACTGGGTCATTGACATTGAGTTTATCCAAAGCTGAGATAGATAGATTTTTGATACACAGGTATCCTGAATGAAGTTAAATAATACAATTTTAACACATCCATATACAGCGACTTGCAAAAGCATATTAAAGAGCCTAACAAAGATGGCTGTTATAATCATGTGACTGGACTTAGCAATAATCTTCCTGTACAAGCATCTATTTCTTGATGGGTCTGGGATATGAGTTATTCTGTTATATCCTGTTATAGAAATCTGAAAAGAAAGAAAAAATGCCTCACCTAAAATAGTTGTTACACCTATCTGATAAGACAACGTATTAATGGCTTTTCATGTAAGCTCTGTAATGGGCCATAGACAGTTGGCTACCTGTAATGCAAGCCTTCGCCTTACCTATCAGGAGACTTGGTCATCTGATTCTAACAGCACGGAATCCAACTGTCTTGTTAACATTGTGATTTTGAAATAGCATCAATTTAAGGAGCAGCGCTGCTCTAAACAACATCTACCAACAATCTGAGCACCTCCTGACACTAGGCTACAGATGAAAAATCTCTGCCTGTGAAAAGCTCCTTGTGCTATCTACAATAAAATCTTCTTTAGTTAAAACAGTGAAGAAGTTACATTTCAGCAGAACTGCCTCAGAAAAATTTTGAAGCAAGTTTGAAAGAGAAGGAACTACCTCAAACTCTTCAAATGCTGAAGAGGCATTCAGCAGATCCTACAAAGGAATTTCTGGCTGCTAACTTCAGTCTTGGATTTTTGGTCTCCATCTTAAAAGCAAAGGTGTCATTGGATTGAACCATAGAGTCATAGGACTTTACAGTACAGAGGCAGGCCATTCAACCCATCATATCTGTACCAGCTCCCAAAAGAGCTACCCAACTAGTCCTACTCTCCAGCTTTATCTCCAGGGCCCTCTAACTTCCTCCATTTCAAATATATATCCAGCTCTCTTTTTGAAACTTATGATAGAATCTACCTCCACCATTCTCCAAAGCAGCACATTCTAAATCCTAACAACTCTCTGAGTAAAGAAGTTTCTCCTCATCTCAGTCTTTGCTCTCTTGCTGATAATCTTAAAGTTATGACCCCTAGTTACTGACTTACCAGCTAGTGGAAATAGAACTATCATGTCAAAATTGCAGATAATTTTGAATAGCTCGATGAGGTTACTCCTTAATCTCTGCTCCAACGAGAATAAGCCCAGTCATAGAATCCTTACAGTGTGGAAACAGGCCCTTCAGCCCAACAAGTCCCTCTGAAGAGTAACCCACCCAGACCCATCCCTTACATTTACCCCTGACTAATACACCTAATCTGCACATCCCTGAACACTATAGGCAATTTAACATGGCCAATCCACCTGACCTGCACATCTTTGGATTTTGGGAGGAAACCCACGCAGACATAGCAAGAATGTGCAAACTCCACACAGACAGTCACTCGAGGCTGGAATTGAACCCGGGTCCCTGGTGCTGTGAGGCAGTTGTGAGGCAGTAGTGCTAACCACTGGGCCATCATGCCACCCAACCTCACCAATATTTCCTTGTATCCAAAATCTTTTATCCCTGGCATCATGCTAGTAAATCTCCCTCCTTCCTTAAGTAAGGTGCCCAGTACTGAACGTAATATTCCAAATGATTTGTAGAGATGTAACATCTCTCTTTTGTTTTTATACTATATCCTTCAGTTGGTTTATAATTCAGGTCTTATTTGTTGACCAACCTCTTTATTTGTTCCAATTCTTTCTCTCCATATAGGCATGCCTGTGTTGCAAAATACTCCCTGCCCCGTCCAATCTCAATGTTGCCTAAATGTGAAATTAACTGTACTTCTAGTTTAATGTTACCATTGCATTTTTGCAGTCCTTATAAAGTTAGAGTCCACAAACAGAAGAGAGAGAGAAGTATACTTCCACTTCTTAAAAACAGTAGAAAACCAAATCACAATAAGCTTATGGAGAATAGGGAATGAGATATGTTTTAAAACTTGCAATCTGCTCGAGCCAAGGATTAAAGCCAGGAAGACAAGAAACTGGAGTTGAGATCACAACCAGATCAGCCGCCAGATTTTGAACAAAGGAGGAGGTTCAAAGGACTAGATGACCTCTTCATGTTTCTAAGCTCATGTTCCATTGTTCTCAGGTATCCATACTTTCCACTATCCATATTGTTATAGAACAAATTACAACATGTCGCCAAATCATCTTTAGCAGCACTGCCAAATTCCATAGTCTTTTAGCATTCTGAAGGACCAGAACAGCAGGTGAATGGAACTCTGTCTTAAGCTCCCCTCCAATCCACACACCATCCTGATTTAGATAAAAATCATCATTCTTTCATATTTTTTTAGTTGGAAATTAATTACTAATGTTGTGACATCTTCACTCCATGATCTGTAACTGTTCTAAGGGAAAGCCCATTACTTCCTTCTCAAAGGTCACTAATGATGAACAGTAAGTGTCACCCTAGCCAATGACACCAAGTAAGTATGAATATATGAAGACTTGAATTGGCTCAAAGGTTGCAGGAAGCATTTAAGGATACTGGTCAATAAATATGGAGGTGCAGTGCCCATTTTTCTGCTTCTAATTGGTCAAAAAAAATGTGTGCAAGAAATAGTTCAGTATTTCAGTTTTGGAAAAGCAAGTTAATCTGATGGTAGGATTGCGTATGGAATATTTTAAAGGGTGATGTGATTTAAATATGTTAATATCTGCCATGCTTCTTGTAGGATCCATTGTCCATTCCTGAATAATTCCAGTGCATCACTTGCCTTGTTTTGAAATAGCACAGTGTGCTGCTAACTAGTGGGAACATCTCCACAGGATATACAGGAATGTGAAGATGAACTTTGCTCCTGATCTATCATGAAAAAATATAGGTAACTCCCCATCTATTTCACCAGTTTCCTTTACTGGTCACTAACGTCCTTGACCATGCCACCGATTTTTCTCCCCTCGCATATCAGCACCTCTTCCTCTCACAGAAAATAGCCAACCACATCCAAATTTTATTATCTTGCGTTCCATTGCACTCAATCACCAACTGCCTCCTCTCTAGCCTAGAGCACATTTGCATGTCTGCAATTCCTTCCTTATTTATATGAGAGCTGCTGTGATATCATTAAAACCACACCATCAATCCAAATTCAGTAGCACAGGTACCTTCAGTTTCATCATTCAAATCCAGGCACTGCACTTCAACAAACTCAAAATTTAACACTCCTCCCAAATCCCTCAGCCTTTATCCTTAGTGTTTCTGAGCACCTTGTGGTTTTAAATCATTCTGAGTTTGTCGTCTGTTTACTATTGATGCTAACTGTATTAGACAAGTTAAATAAAGAGGAACCTCGATTATCCAAACGAGATGGGCGGGCACAATTTTGTTCAGATAATTGATTATTCAGTTAATTGATTCTATGCCTCTCCTCTGGGGCTCGGATTTTTCTAAAGTTTCCTTTTTCCTCGCTCTGCCTACCTTGCTCCATCTCTCTATCTCAGGGTTTGTTTCTGAGCTGACACACACGTGTGTGTAAGGGACCTGCAGCATAGGTGAAGCCTCCTGCTGCCCCTACCCCACAATCAGTTCAATGGGATTAACACAGTGAGCACTTTCTAAGTCCTCTCCCTGTTCAGAAGACTAGGCAGCAGTACACAGTGCATGAGCCCCTTCCCTCACATCCACCTCCCAACATCACCGCCGGTGCCCCCCAACCTCCTCCAATGCCACCCACCCATCCAAGTCAGACTGGATGCCAACAGCAAGACGGCTGCTGCCTTTGGGGGGTGAGTCTCCAAATAACGCGTGCACACACACACACATTTTACTGCAACCTTTTGACAAGTTCCACCTCTGCCCTGCACAAGATAATGTTGGAGAGATTATCTGAGGAAGGGGGGGTTTAGGGTATTCCCCTGTGTAGAACTCCAGGGAAGGTATGGGGGGAGAGAGAGAAAGAGGGCAGGAAGTTAATCATTTGGAGACAGTGCCTGGGCTCCCATCGATGTCCAGGACTGTTCTCAGCAGCATTTCAGTAAGCCACGTTCATTTTTAATCATTGTAAACAAAAAATGCGATCAGTGTTGGAAACACCTCTTTGATGTAACATTGAGTTCTTCTTTGGATAATCCGAAATTCAGATAATTGATATTCAAATAATCGAGGTTCCTCTATATTTGGTGCCTCAGAATGAAGAACAAAAGGTAGCCATTAGAAGCTATTGGAAGCAAAGAGCTAGACCATGTAACACTTACAAGTACTGAATAAATTTCCTGCATCTAAAAGTTGGTGTGTCATTGACAAAATATACAACACGCTTCTTCAACAATTTCGGAAGTGTAGAACATTCTCCCATCCTTTCCCTACCCTCCTATATAACCTCTACTCATCACAAGGAACATCACTTAATTTATTGTTCAATTTTTATTAAAAAATGCTTCATAACATAGGGAGATAAAGCTACCTCCCATTATGTGGCTTTCTTTATGCATAAGTTAGCTTTTTATCCTTATTGTGAAGACGTTTCCTCCTTATAATGGAAGTAATTAATTTATCTGAGTACCAAGTCCAAGAAAATAGAGACGGAGAAAATACCCAGTCAATCAAATCTGTCCCCAGCTGTTCAATGTGGAAAAATTGTTTAGTTTTGGACTTTTCCTAATACATACTCCTGAGGGATACAGATACATAAATCACACATGATAAACCATCAGATACAGTGAGGTTTGTGAAATGTTTGCAATTCCCAAAGGAAATGAAGCAAAGTTTCAGGAAATTAGCTTGATTTTGCAAACCACATTGTTGAACTGTGACCAGCTGCATTCCGCAGTTGATGGATCCTATGTCCTGAAGCCCAGACCATTGCCCAGGGATGGCGAGGGTGATGTGGGATTTGGAGGTGATTGGTCCCTGTCCTGCTTATTCTTCCCTTAAATTAAGAATTATGACCCAATTTCCATGTATGAACTTGCACAGCCAATCAGCAGTTATAAGTCAGGGACTTCCAGCTGTCTGGACAGCCCATCGTAAATAGGAGCCATAGATGCTCAAGCAAAGACAAAGGCTGGAAAATTATTCTCAGAAGTTAGGAATCAGCAGACAAAGCTGGGAGTGTTTTTGGAACATTGACGTTCCTTACTTCTGCCTGGGTCGGTGACAGGGACAGTGCTGCGCCTGCTTTATCAGAACAAGTTGCTCAATGCAGCAGATCAGTGCAAAATGAATAAGGAAAATTTGCTTTTGCAATCCTGGTTAACAGGTGCTGGTATGCATAAAAATCTCATGGAAGCTTGGTGCATGGATTAGAGGAAAAGTCAAATGATCAAGGAGGCTCTTGGGAGGGAACTTAAAGCTGTCCAATGTGTCAGAAATCACGTTCACTTAAAGCAGCCTCATTTGAAATAGAGTCTGCCCCATTTCAGCCACTTTAGTAAGGAACCTTGGAGAACATTGAACCATATACAGTTTTCTACTCTGGCAAATTAGTAATAGCCAGGTTTTTTTTTGATTAGATTTCCTACAGTGTGGAAACAGGCCCTTCAGCCCAACAAGTCCTCGCCGACCCTCCGAAGAGTAATCCACCCAGACCCATTTCCCTCTGACTAATGCACCTAACACTGAGCAATTTAGCATGGTCAATTCACCTGACCTGCACATCTTTGGATTGTGGGAGGAAACATACGCAGGCACAGGGAGAATGTGCAAACTCCACACATACAGATGCCCAAGGCTGGGTCTCTGGCGCTGTGAGGCAGCAGTGCTAACCACTGAGCCACTGTGCCGCCCCCAAGGTTCTCGACACATGTTTGAGGTCAAGGGACCCTCCAGCAAAGAAAAGTGGAAGAGAGGATTGCTGAAAGTGAAGGAGCTGGGAGGGTGAGGTGAGAGGAGAGGCACTGGACAACAAAATAATCCTGAGAAAGGAAGTGCAGAAAGTTTGGGATAAAGGACATGGAAGGATAAAGAAGATCAGGGAGGACAGGATACAAGAGGCAGAGGAATAACGTTAGGTGGAGAGGAAAGAAAAAGAATGAGAGAACAGAGCTTTGAAGGGAAGGGAGAGGATGAGGATGGGGCCATTGATGATAGTTTGAGAGAAAAGCAAAAGAAGAGTACAGCAAGGGAAAGGGATTAATGGAGAGGGAGCATGAGGAGGAGAGCAGAGGAAGTAAGGGAAAGAAAGGAGAGAAGAGGGAAAGGAAAGTCAGGGAATAATAAAAGAAAAGGAGGAGAATGGGTGAAAGAGGGAGGAATTTGAGAATGGGGAGAAGACTGAGGATGTGATTGGGTAAAAGCAAAAAGAGGATGATGGGAAGGAATTGAGCAGAAAGGGAGAAAAGGAATAGAACATGGATGGGAAAAAGAAAATAGAGGAAGGAGAGAGGAGGGAAGGAGAGAGGGGTAGGTCATGACTCAATGGGGTAGTGCACTGGAAATCAAGACCTGTCATTCCCAAAATCATCACAAAGTTAAAGTTTTTAGAAGCAATGCAAAATAACCAACCCACTTGCTATTCAGACCTAGGTGGTTAGAAAGCATGGCTGAAAATGTGTTGCTGGAAAAGCGCAGCAGGTCAGGCAGCATCCAAGGAGCAGGAGAATTGACGTTTCGGCCACGAGTCCTTCTTCAGGAATGATTCTTGAAGAACGGCTCATGCCCGAAACATTGATTCTCCTGCTCCTTGGATGCTGCCTGACCTGCTGCGCTTTTCCAGCAACACATTTTCAGCTCTGATCTCCAGCATCTGCAGTCCTCACTTTCTCCTGGTTAGAAAGCATGGTCTAGGTCCCAGTACTTAAAAACAATCACTGTCCATTACAGGCAATCCAATTCAACTAAATTCAGTAAACTCTGTGAATTAACACTCTAAAGCTGTTCTAAATTCCCTTTTACACACACACAAACACAGTTCAACATAAACAGAGGTAAAATAAAAGGCATGGGTACAGGGAAACACTTCTGTGATCTGTTAGGTTAGCTCTTAGGTTAGATCCAACCACCAGTGGAAAAAGAAAAGTTAAAGGAGGAAAGGCAAGGTCAGAAGTAAGGTCAGGGGTGGCTGTTCCAGGTCTTGTCAAAGGCAACTTATTGCACATTCTGGATTTCTGTAACATACTCAGAAAATGCTGGAGAAACTCAGCAGGTCACCTATGAAAGGTCTGTCAATCATTTATCTAATTCAAATCTACAACTTGCAGCATCTGCTGAATGAAAGATAAACTGTTTTCCTCCAGGTTTAAACTGGCTTAATGCAAAGAACTGAATCAGAGAGAGATTTTGGCTGCTGCAGATCTGCTACTTTCCTTTTTGGTCAGACTAGCTTCTCTCCCATGCTTATGAAACACTAATTCTCTCCAAGGCGAATGGAGCACTAATCTTAATCTCAAGAAGTTTATAATAAAATGAATCATCATAAATTATGGCCTTGTCTTACCACAAAAATAGCCATAAAACACACCACAGGAAGTTTGATTTATGATGGAGAATTTCATATAATAATTTCATTATGCTGAAGAAAAGACAGAAAAATGAAAGGTTGAAGGGAGAAATGAAGCTGGAAATATTATGGATATAGAGGCTCCATTGCTCTTAATGGCAAGGTCTCAAACTGAATATGGATTATAGGGTGGCACTTTGCATCCAGTCAGACTGACTCCATGATGATCTGTTGTTTCTGGAAAACTGGAAGTAGAAAGCCTTAGCCAGTCCCAACCTTTACTGGATAAAGGTTCCCATGGTGATGAGGGCGTAGACTGGGGTTTGCTTGTGCCAAGACCTTGGGATGTTCCACAATTTGCTGAGGCATTGGGGAATTGGTCAGGCTTCCTCTTGAGGACAATGGATGTCAATGCTCTGGATTCCCTAAAGATCAGAATTAGAAAGACTGACAGACTCCTTATAGGGTTGAGAGGAGCCCCCCTTCTCTATTTGGACAACAAGGAGTTCTTAGACAGCCAAGGTTTTTATAATTTCCAGTGCTGACAATGACTCATACTGGATTTGTAATATTAACTGTATTTTTCTTTCTATCAGACCTGCTGAGTTTCTCTAGCATTCTACGAGCTTGTTTTAGATATCCAGAATCCGCAGTATTTTGCCTTTGCCATGAAGTGGCAACCTTGAACAGCTACCCCCGACCTTGCTCCTGAACATGCCTCTCCTCCTTTCCTGTCTCAGATGACATCAAACGCACAACTCATATCTTACAAGCATCCCTCTGCAACAGCCCTCCGGCCATCCCTCAGCTATGGCCTGGGATCTAATGGTCATCAAACATGAATATCACACAGGCATCTTCTAGGGAATAGGCGTACATGGCTCCCACATGTGCATCATAGAATCATAGAGGTGTACAGCACGGAAACAGACCCTACGGTCCAACTCATCCATGCCGACCAGATATCCTAAGCCAATCTAGTCCCATTTGCCAGCACTTGGCCTATATCCCTCTAAACCCTTCCTATTGATGTACCCATCCAGATGCCTTTTAAATGTTGTAATTGTACCAGCCTCCACCCTTTCCTCTGGCAGCTCATTCCATACACGCAGCACCCTCCGTGTAAAAAATTGCCTCTTCGGTCCCTTTTAAATCATTCCCCTCTCACCTTAAACCTATGCCCTCAAGTTCTGGACTCCACCACGCCAGGGAAAAGATCTTGTCTATTTACCCTATCCATGCCCCTCATAATTTTGTAAGCCTCTATAAAGTCAACCCTCAGCCTCCGACGCTCCAGGGAAAACAGCCCCAGCCTGTTCAGCCTCTCCCTATAGCTCAAACCCTCCAAGCCTGGCAACATCCTTGTAAATCTTTTCTGAACCCTTTCAAGTTTCACAACATCATTCGATAGGAGGGAGACCAGAATTGCACACGATATTCGAAAAATGGCCAACCAATGTCCTGTACAGCCCCAACATGACTGGCCAGCTCCTTTAGTCAATGCACTGACCAAAAAAGTAAAGCATACCAAATGCCTTCTTCATTATCCTATTTACCAAGATTTTTTTATTGAGCAACACTCCCCATGATCTTACCATTATCTAGAAGATTGTGTTTAATAAAGGGGAGGGTCAGAATGATGGAGCTAGTAAGGAACATGTGGCAGCACGCAATTGGAGGGTGGATTTTTTGTAATTGTCTGAAATGTTGGGAATCATCCAATTTTTTTCAACAGTCCGTTTCTCCCAATGCTACAACAGTTTGAGGAAAATGGGTCAGGTCACGCTGAGGTCAGGTTCTGCTGGAGGTTCCTTTAGTCCTGATGCAATCCACCCCCACAAACCCCAACACAGTCCAGGAATGTTCAAGAATATATTGTGCTCTTTTAACCTGTTTTTGTGTGTTTATTTAAACATAAAGACAAGAGTGAATATAGAACAATTAGAAAAATTATCTTCCCCATGCTCCTGCTTGACTTACATCAATAAATATTAGTGTCATGTATACTGTAAGGTACAACAAAGCATGCAATGTTCATCAATTTTAATGAATTATGACTACACATAAATTACAAATGAAATGTGTGACAATTGCAATTGGGACAGATATATTATGGAAAATTAAATTACACTGACTTCAGTCTAGTGCCAGTGATGCTTGCTGGATACAAACATGACGTGCAGCATAACTAAAGCTAATCCGATATGACTACATCCCAATCACTTGATCCCCAATAACTTAATCTCTCCCCAAAAAATTATGATTTTTGCAACATGCACTTTATCAAAGATTCAAAGGATTTCGGAGATAGTGGTCAATGATCTTAAACTTTAAGCATTGAGTTTTGAATCACAGGGGTACAGAATTGTTACAGGACAGAAGGAGGGCATTTGACCAATCGTGTCTGTAGTAGTACTCCAAATAAGCAATATGCTTCATACAATTCTGCTATCATCTCCCTGTAAGTTACTCATTTTTTTCTGGTTTCAATTGGTTTGAACACATTATCAGGTCTTGAATTTCAGATTTGTGATAAGGGTTCTCCCACTGTCATTTTTGCTTCTTTCATCAATTGTTTTAAACCTGTGACTTCTCACTTTTGATCATTTCTCAAGTAGAATAATTGCTTCTTATCTTCTCTATGCAGATGTCTCCATTCTGAATACCTCCATCAAACTTTCCCCTAAGTTTCTTCTTACTCCAAGGAAAACAGTCCCAACTTCTCCAACCTATCTTCACAACTGAAATTCCTGATTCCTGGAACAATTCACATGAATTGTTTCTGCATTCTCTCTAATGCTTTCTCATCTTCCCTAAAGCGCTGTGCCCAAACTAGACACAATACCCAAGTTGCAAATGAGCTAGCATGTTATACATGTTCAATGTAACATCCTTGCTCTGGTACTATATGCCTCTATTAATAAAGCCAAGGATATTGTATGCTTTCTTAAATATGTTATCAACCTTACTTGCTATCTTCATTGACTTATCCACACACACAAACACTCTGCTCTTGCACTCCCTTTCGAACTGTGCTCTTTCATTTATATTGTCACTCCATGTGTTTTCCCACCAAATGAATCATTTTCCATTTCTCCACATTGAAGTTCATCTGCCACTTCCCCGCTCATTTCATTAACCTATGGGCTTTTTAAGTTCTAAACTTTCCTCTTGGCATTTCACAATGCTTCCATTACGGTGATATTATGTACTGTGCATTTAGGTTTTTGTCATTAACATTTTTAAGGAAAAGTAAGGGTCCCAGCACTGACCTTTGAGGACCTCCATTCCAGTCCAAAAACTGTCCATTGACCACCATCTCTATTTCCTGTCACTTAGACAGTTTCATATTCATGTTGCAACAATGTCATTAATTCTGTCAGCTACAACTTTCATCACAAGTCCATTATGTGGCACTATATCAAATGTATTTTGGAACTCCATGTATATACCACATAAGCAGCATTTCCCTTATTAACACTTTCTGTTATCTCTCCAAACATCCAGCTAGTTAGTTAAACATGCTTTTCCCTTGAGAAATCTATGCTGGCTTTCTTGAACTAATTTGTCTACATGACAATTGATTTTGTCCCAATTTATTGTTTCTAATGTTTCCCCACCATTAAAATTAAACTGACTGGATTTTAGGCGCTGGTTATCTTTTGCACCTGTTTGATACAACTCCCAAGTCTAAAGAAGAGTAAAAATGGGCAGTGTCTCTACCATTTCAATGTTGGTTTCCTTCAGATCTCCTTGAATAGGTCTTCTCTGCTTTTGCTGTTGCTGCAGAACATTTCTTGAATACATTTTGGGAACATTTTATCCTCACTGCTCTCTACACTACTATTATCTAATACTATATTTAGATAATTAAAGACTCCATTACAACTAATCTGATTTTTTTTCTACTTTGTTGAAATTTTCTGGAAAATTTGTTCTTCAACTCATTGGTATCCTATAGACAATACCAAGCAGCATCATGCCTTTCTTTTCTTTAGCTTTGGTCAAATTGATTCTCCCCCGCTGGGACATCCTCTTCCTCTGGCATTGCCATGCTCCCTTTGATTAATATTACTGCTCACGTCCTTTTTGTCTTTTCCTATCTTTCCCGTGCACCTCATGTTCAGGGATATTTAATATGCCCTAGCCCATGTTAACTTGGGTTCTGGTTCCTCTTTAAATCTTATTTCATAATGGTGAGCAGTGCTGATTCTATCATGTGTTGTTACATTCAGCCTCCACTGATATTTGTGACTTTCCACTAATGTTAGACAAAGTGTCTTTCACAGCTATACCGCTCTTTTCTACAGAGTAATAAAACTTACTGCTACCTTGATTGCCAATCTAATGATCTTGAAGTTGTACAGCTCCAATACAGTAAAAATGGAGATGTCAAAAACTTTGAAATATATTGAAACTTTAATTCCAGACCTGAAATTGTTTACACAGCTTATATCAACATTATAATTGCATTGACTTGTATAATTGGATTATTTTGAAAGAATTGAAGGGATTTTGTATAGTGGACATTGACATAATACAGATATCTAATATTTTATTTTTGTACTACTACCTTCATAGGAAGGAATTATATAATCATAAACAGCACCACCAACTACGTAGGTAGATCAGCATGTCGAAACAAATATGCAGGAAATATCATTCTTAAGCTTAGAATGATAAGGTTTCATGGTAAAGCCTTGTAAGCAATAAGAAATTAAAGTAATGTTTGCTGTTCAGGAAACAACACTGGAATGGGCTGACATGATGAGTAATGTTATCCAAACTTCAAGTTTGGGTCCCTAGTATTTCAGATTTACAGATGATGGCGAATGAAGGAGTATAAATTACGTCTGAAGAAATAGCACAGGACCTATACACTGAATTAGAAATGTTAATGGCATTCGACAGGTTTTAATTTAGTATGGGCAAATGTAAATGTCAGGAAGTAGTAGGATATAACTAAGGGTTGCAATAGCTATGGGGATTGTTGAAAGTGATCCAGCAGTATTAGGAATGGGATGCAAAATGTCTAATCACTTTGATGACTCATGATTAAGGTATGAGCATGTGGAGCCAGGGACATAGAGTTATAGAGTCATACGGACTCTTCAGTCCAACTAGTCCATGCTGAACATAATCCCAAACTAAACCAGTCCCACCTGCTTGCTCCTGGCCCATATCCCTCCAAACCTTTCCTGTTCATGTACTTTTATAAGTGACCTTTAAACATTGCAACTTTCCTCAGGAAGTTCATTCCATATGCAGACAAACTTCTGTGTAAAAAATTTGACCCTCATGTTTTTTTTTAAAATCTCTCTCCTTAAAATTCCCACTAGTCTTGAAATTACTCATCCTAAAGAAAAGACACTTACTATTAACCCTTTCTATACCCCTCATGAATTTATAAACCTCTATAAGGTCACCTCTCAACTTCTTAGGCTCCAGTGAAAGAAGTCTCAGCCTATCCAGTCTTTCTTTATAACTCAAACCTTCCATACCCAGCAACATCCTGGTAAATCTCTTCTGAAACCTTTCTAGCTTAATAATATCCTCCCTATAACAGGGCGACCAGAACTGGACACAGTACTACAGAAGAGGCGTTACCAATGTCCTGTACAAACTTTAACATGATTTCCTAACTCCTATACTCAAAGGACTGAGCAATGAAGGCAAGCGTGCTAAATACCTTTTTAAACATCCTGTCTAAATGTGACACAGACTTCAAAGAAGCTAATGACAAAACAGAAAATATGGTGTAAGGCTCAGGCTAGGAAATCCCCTCCAAGGTCAGTATGGCCTTTCTAAGATTGCGTGTTCAAGATTAAATGCAATAATCCAGGTAGAGTCTAAACAAGGATCTAAACAGCTGAAGCACAACTTCTTCCCCTTTATCTCCAGCACCTTTGAAATAGAGAATAATATTCGAATAGCTTTTTCGAGTTCAGTGATCTAGATGTCAAGAATATGGAGCAAAGACTAGGATTAAATGCTAGAGATTTAGAATGAAGAGCAGAGAATCCTTTTTGCATGGATGGTTATGTGGCTTGTGGAATATATTACTGGATTTGGTGAGGTTTGCCGAGAACAAGTCAAAGTTTAAGAATAAAATGTTGAAGAAAAGTGGGATAAACAGATGTGGATAGAGCAGGCACATTGTATCTTTCAATGGAATAGCAATGCCAAAATGGTGTAGCTGGGCCAAGATGGTTTCTGTGTCGCACTTTCTTTGTTATTGCTGCTTTTGCATTTAATGTTGTGATGTATAAAACCCAAAGCCACCAGTTACCTACAAGAAGAAAATAATCATGCTAGATCCCATATCCTTTAATGCCCTATTTGTTTTCCTATTTGCATGCTGTTTCTGCAAGCTAACTCTATGGTCCTTGTATGAGGATACACAATTTTCTCTGAATATTAACGTTTTTAAATTTCATAACTTTTTGAACATGTTCTACTTTACTATTTTTACACTAAAAGTGAATAACTATTTGCAGCCCAATCCTTGACACCTGAGGCATTTTTATTAAACTCCTCACTTCTAACAATCTCTGCAAATTTTACAGTGCAATTTTACATTTCTCTGCCTTGAAACACCACCATTATACATGCAGCCATTCCTAGTGGCAGGAAACATTGCTAGTTATAAGACTTGTACCTGACACTGAGGAGGATGTACCACCCTCTAGTGGAACTCCATCACTTGCAACCATCACTTTCAGTGTAAGAATAGTAAATTGGAACATGTTTTAAAAAGGTATGAAACGTGAAATTGTTGATATTCAGAGAGGATTGTGTATCATCATATAAGCACCATACAGTTAGCTTGTAGATACAGAATGCAATTAGGAAAACAAATAGGGCATTAAAGGATATGGGATCTAGCATGGGAAAATAGAGTTGAAGCCCAACAGCAGCCATGGTTATTCTCAGCAGGCCACATGGTCTTCCTCTGCTCCATCCCTTGTATTCCTGTATTATTTTCTTCTTGTAGGTAACTTTGGGTTTTACACATCATAACATTATATGCAAAAGCAGCAATGACAAAGACTGCAGGCAGAGCTCTGAAGTGCACCGTGATTGCAACAGAAAAGTAAATGTCAGGGCTTTACAAGGGAAAGGGATTCTAGAGTGCAGGGAGTGGGGGCCGTGGGGAAAGGGAAGGCTGCTGACTCCAGGTTTTGTCAGGCTGGCAGCATGGAAGGAAGAGTGAGGTGGTATTTTGGGGGGTGCCCTTGATGCATGCAGGTCAACCCTAAATGATGTGGCCCCTTTCCTTCGGACTTTTGTTCATATAAGCATTTAAGAATTAGCTTCCCACTCCCTTCAGAACGCTAATGTGAGCCATATTTTGGCCAGCCCAATTGATCCTTAATTATTTATTTTGGTTTGGTGAGACAACTGCCGATTTGCATGGCTGACCACTCCCATATTCTGGGGGTGAGCTCAGGAGTGGGCAGGAAGTTTGCAAGCTGAACACCTAGGTAAAAACAATGACTGCAGATGTGGGAAACCAGATTCTGGATTAGTGGTGCTGGAAGAGCCCAGCAGTTCAGGCAGCATTCAAGGAGCTTCGAAATCAACATTTCGGGCAAAAGCCCTTCATCAGGAACAAAGGCAGTGAGCCTGAAGCGTGGAGAGATAAGCTAGGGGGGGGGGGGGGGGGGGAGAAAGCAGCACAGAGCTCAATGGGTGAGTGGGGGAGGGAATGAAGGCGACAGGTCAAGGAGGAGAGGGTGGAGTGGACAGGTGGAAAAGCAGATAGGCAGGTAGGACAAGTCCAGACAAGTCATG
>NC_057738.1:21962774-22005040 GCF_004010195.1 Chiloscyllium plagiosum
TCCCCACCCCAACCCTCCTCTAGCTTATCTCTCCACACTTCAGGCTCACTGCCTTTATTCCTGATGAAGGGCTTTTGCCCGAAACGTCGATTTCAAAGCTCCTCGGATGCTGCCTGAACTGCTGTGCTCTTCCAGCACCACTAATCCAGAAGCTGAACACCTGGCCTATTTTATGTGCCATGTGAAGAACACCACATCATTTTTTATTTCCTTTTTTGGACTGTGGGTTAAAAAAGTGAGATACTGCATTCAACTAAAGAGATCTGTGGAGATATGGCTACAACGTTAAAACTCATGTTTACTGGAGCACGTTGGCTGCTGCATACAATGTTACATTTTTCCTGGAACAGTGAATGCAAAAGCAAATAATGTCAATGGGCTCTGAACTAATATACAATGTTTTGATTGGCGCCTTACCAGGTGATCATGGCCTGTTTGGACCACTACTCTGGGAAATATGAGCCTGCAAATATAGAAAGCATCAAAACATCTCTCTGTGTCTCCCTCCAGTGTGGAGGTACCAGAAAATCTCCAATAATAGCTGTCTTCCACTTGCCTTTTTCTGCAAGTTCCCTGTTGAAGAAGAAATAAAATGCTTCCATAGACAGTTGAAGGATGAATTTGCAACGAATGAAGGAAATTATTGGTACGCAAACCACCGTGGGCACACAACAAAGTCCAGGAACTCTCTGATAGGGCTTTCGACCAACTGGCTTAAATGCACCCAGGAAAGTTTCTTAAGAAATTTTCTCCCTCTAAACCTTTCACATTATGACTACTCCAGTTAATTTTGGGAATTCCCCTACTCTGGTAGATTAGATTACTTACAGTGTGGAAACAGGCCCCTCGGCCCAATAAGTCCACACCGACCCTCCAAAGAGCAACCCAAGAAAGACCCATTCCCCTACATTTACCCCTTCACCTAACACTACGGGCAATTTAGCATGGCCAATTCACCTAACCTGCACATCTTTGGACTGTGGGAGGAAACCAGATCACCAGGAGGAAACCCACGCAGACGCGGGGAGAATGTGCAAACTCCACACAGACAGTTGCCCGAGGCGAGAATTGAACCCAGGTCTCTGGCACTGTGAGGCAGCAGTGCTAACCACTGTGCCACCGTGCATTAGCGTCACTTTGATACTTCTTTGGAATTTGCTGACATACCTGCTCTTCTATTTCTTTCAGACTTTTTAAGGAGCTATTGTGCACTCCCAGCAATGTGATTGCTCTTTTTTTCTGTTTTAGGTTCGATGCATACAGTCTCATTCCAGGAGCTTTCCAAGTTGTCATCCCTACTTAGGGTTATAATTGATTCCCTGATCAATATTGCAACACCCTCTGTCTTTTACCTCCTGCCCTGTCTCAGCTGGAATGTTGAGCTGCAAATCCTGCCCCCTTTCACCAATGTCTCAGTGATAGCACTTTGTTTTAATATATGCCCTCAACTCATCTGCCTTATTCATCAGGCTCCTTGCATTAAAATCAGTACCATCCAATCTCGCTAAACGTCCTTGTGCCCTAATTGGTCTTTAATTTTCGTGCTTTCTTGAGACCCTTCACCTTTTAGTTATTCATCTCACCTTGCTGAACCTTCTTGCCAAGTGGATTTAAACACAGCCAAAACCACTAACAAACCTTCCTGTAAGGATGCTGATCCCATTGTGCAACTAGTCCACTTTGTACAGGTTCTAAAGGTCTTCTTATTAAAGTTCTGCCTTCAGGTCACTAGACCTGAAAATGGGACTCTGCTTCTCTCCACAGGTGCTGCCAGACCTGCTGAGTTTCTCCAGCCATTCCTGTTTCTGTTTCTCTCCAGCCACTTATTCATCTGAACTAACCTCCTATTTCTGTACTCATTCGCTCATGGCAACTGAAGTAATCCAGAAATTATTATCTCCTGTGTCATAGTCTCTCAGGATCCCACACCCTTCCCAAGTTAGATGGTGTCAGGACATAAGTCTGATGTCAGGTTCAGTGGTTTTAATTCCTGGACGCATGCAAATACAACTCTCCTTCCTGGTAATTAAGATTCCCTACCTTGTTACAATTTGTTTTCAATGTCCTTAAGTTTCGCCCAGCAGATGTAGCCTTTTGATGTCAGGTTCACATTGAGTCAGCAACATATTGAAGTATTTTAACATATTGGAAAGCGTCGATTGAACTTTTGATGCTAAGCACAGATTAGAGAGAACAGGTATAATGTTTAGGTTGCTTGAGTGATACTAGTGTTTAGAAGAAAAGTTTGAGCATTTACAAATTCACTCGATTGACTTTTTGTGTTATGAAGAGAGATTGAGGACTTTATGTCGATGCTCTCTGAAATTTAGAAGAAATGAGAGGAGCATTAATTGAGGTGTATAAGATGATAAAGGAAATACAGAAATAATGTTTCCTTGTGTCACAGTTTTAGGATAAGGAGTAGCAGATTGAAAACAGAGATGAGAAGAAATTACTTTTCTCAAAGGATCATGAATCTGTGAAATTCATTATCCCAAAGTGTGGTGGCTGCTGGGATATTGAGTACATTTAAGGAAGAAATAGGCAGAAGGTGAATGAGTAATGGGTTGAGGTGTTATGGAGAGTGGGCTGTTGAGGCTGAGATGAGATCAGCCCTGATCGTATCAAATGGCAGAACAGGCTTGAGGGGCTGAACTGCCTACTCCTGCTCCTAGTTCATAAAAGAAAAGAGTTCCAGATACTTCAAAAACACTGATCAAAATCTGTGCATGCTATGTTCTAAAAGCGACTTATATGCAATAGTACATTTTGCAGTCAAACTGCTGAGATGACAGGATCAGTGCAATCATGGCTTTGCAATTCATCTGTTTGAATTGTCACCTGAGAAACTATTTTAGAGTCAACCCAATGATATAGTCACTGTGAGCCACCACCATGAGCCAAACTTTCTACTGCTTCCTTAATGGAAATAAAGAAATGATATTATACATACCAAACCTATAATTTTATTTTTACCAGTAAGGTAAAATCAAGCCGGCAATAAACAGGTTTCTAGCAAGGACATACAACAAGGATTTTCAAAGTTATTCTCATAATTTGAACTGTAACAGATCATCATTCATCACTAAATAGCACCAATCCCCCAGTAGACACATCCAGATCGATGAAGTGATGGATGTGCTTTATCTAGAGTTTAAAGCTAGGTTACCACGTTCTTGAGTTATCCATTTATCTACTAATCCTTGTGGTTGCAAAATGAACTTTGTGGCTTATTGTTACTGCACAACTGCTGGCACATTTATTTCACCTGCCTTCTGCTGCTTCTGCAGTTCAACTTTCAGTTTATTAAAGTTCCTGCTGCCATGAGTTGCTTTCTGTATCTATAAACTAACTCCTCAGCATGTTGGTCTGCCAATGATTGGGATTGGAAGGAAAGGGAGCTCTTGTATAGGCAGAAAAGTCTGGTGTAGCTGCAACTCCAGTGTCTGTCAAGTAGTTAAACAAGTTAAATTATCCATAAACCAAACCAGGCAAAAATAGTTATGTAGTATGAAGACCTAACTTGTCCATTCCACACTCCAAAAGGTTCTTACCTTCTTACAAACTGATCTGTGTCCACCTTCAGCATAGGGATAAACATGTCTATTGTCCTGCTTTGAGCTTTTCTTTTGTTACTGGATCAACTTAAACCAGATTTTTCAAATCTCAGAATTATGTAGAAATTACAACACCAAAACAGACCATTTAAAGTTAGTGTCTATCCTTCACATGAACTGTATAATCCTTTGTGCTCCTCTAATGGGTTAATAATGCAACATCACACCTTTCATGTAGTTTAATATTGCACCTATTGACAAAGCACTTGTGTAGCGTTACTCTGTAGCACTGGAAAAGCAGACTAAGATGAATGTCAACTTCTAGATTTCTGCACTTAACTGTGAATGGTGGAAACCTGGATTTCCAATTTATTCTATAATAAAAGTGAGCACCACTAACAAAATATGGGCCATGGCAATTGTACTGAACCTCACAGCTCCAGTGTTTATTTCTGAAATCACTGAGTGCCATCTTGATCTTTCAGCAAACCCATTGCATGCAAGAGTTCCAATAGCTGTAGGTGGAGTGGGGAGGGAAGGCGGTGTTATAAATACAGTTATGGAGAATGTTACCCATCACATTGGTATATTGTAGTAGTTTTCAGAACATGTTCACCAGTTGTTCATAAACTATGAAACGATGATAAAGATTGTGTTACACTAATGATGACAAGGCTGTCTGGATTCAATATTCTGTCAACAAAATTGACAGGAACTCCTGGCATTCAAACATACACAGAAAAAGTGCAAACATCTCAGTTCCAGCTTTTCAACATGCTGCACTATTCCAAAGATAAGGAATTAGATTTTATTGTCATGTGTATAGAGGAGGACAGTCAAAAGTGGGCAAAGTTCCCATTCACTGGCATCATCTTGATTACAAAACCATCATTGAAATAAAAAATAGCTGCAGTGATAAAATAAAGAGCCTAAAGGAAAGACACAAAATGCCCAGATCTTAAAGAAAAAAAACCCACCTAGCTCTTAAACACTTGGCCTAGATTCTTGGACAGCCTGAGAGTCTCGAACCCTTCGCCAGGAGAAGCCATTGTGGCTACTGCCACTCCCTCAGATCAATGGGAGGAGATTTGCCACAGCCCAATTATCTGTTAGCACCACACTAAAGATATCCAAAAAAAACAGTAATTTGTAAAATTTGGAGAAACTGAGCCTGTTTTATCTAACACAATCGTGTCATAAGCAGGGACAGCTTATGCACCATTTACATGGCAAACAACAGATGAAGCTAAGGAGGAAAAAGAGAGGAGAGTTAACCGACACTGTACTGCTCGGGTTCCTCCGGGATGGAGCAGGCAGTGGAAGTGCTGTTTCAACACACTGAAGGTCTGTTTTAAGGCAGTCTATGTGGTTTCATGATATGCATGCTGCACATAAATTGTGCATTGGAGCCTTTGACTTGTCATGGTGGCTCAGTGCAGCTGACCTCGAAACGTGCTGCAAATTACAGGGATTATAACTGCTGCCATGTTATTGAGTGTTAACCTCAATGAACACATGTCAACTGGACACTGAGAGGCTGGAGTCCTATATTTCAGACCTGCTGTGTAGACACATTATGAAGGCACTTCTATTGTTGGTATTTTCTGAGAACTCATAGTTGAATGATTGTGAGAGTGCAGTCATTTAAGGTGCTGAGGAACACCAGGACACTTTTTTTAAAAATGGTCACCAAAGGGACACTTCGATTAAAAGGCACTAGTTGGAAGTAACATGAGATAAGTAAAAATGCTTGAACTTGCTCACTGGAAGTCACATCCCTTTGTGGTAATTGCTTGGACTTGAAGAATGTCACATGTCTGAGTTTGTGGGTGTCAGGAGTGGAACCGTTTGCTATCATTTTGTAGTTCAGTTGTAACCGGTGAAGAAATAACACCTTCAGCTGAGCCCTTGCCACTTTCTGAGAAACCTACTTGAGAAACTAAAGTGTGAGAGCTGAAAACCCAAAACAGGAATTCTCCCTGAAAGGTTCTCAAAATTGTCCTTGCAATGTCCTGAAGACCTATATCCGAAGAGATAACAGCATGTTTCTAATGATCAGGCTAGGTGAACAAGCACATCAAAATGAAAAAAATCTGAAAATGTTTCATATCCTATCCATTTATTCTGTAAAAAAAATAACAAATATTTTGGTCAAAGTTCTTTTTCCCAAAGTTAATCTCTTCAGAGAAAGTTTCCTTATTTTTTCTTTAACTTGAGTGCACTTATGCAAGTGTGTTCGGGTTCTTTAAAGGTGAAAGTTATACCTGTGTACTCCAAACAGTTAGCTTTTCAACTTCATTAATAAGCCTGGATGTTATAATAAATTAATAATTTTGTTATTTATTGAAGAAACTTGATTTATAGATTCTTTTTGTTCTGAAACTAATATAGATAAAACACATAATTGGCCTTATCAGTAATTGGGTAAACAGTCTAATACATGTTGTGACCAGTGGAGTAGTGTACCTAGAAAGAGACAGTGCATTCCTCCAACCTCAATCAAAACCAATATCAATAATGCTCTGCACTACAGGGATCCTGCAAACCCTGTGAAGGTTTGCACTCACTCTGCATGTGGCTCTCTGCCACAAAATAGAGCTTTCAGTGTCCTTTCTTGCACTAGTGAGACCTTGTGAACTCTTGTGCTCAATCTGCATGTTCCTTTCTGGCATAAAATAGATGGCAGAGTGTTCTTTCTTGCACAGGAATGGTGGCAGACTTTACGATGTTGGAATAATCATCGGTTCCAGCCTTTATCAAGCCTTGAAAAAGCCATGGTCACCATTACAGCCGCTGGCAATGCTCTCAATGTCCCACTCAGCAGTTCCATTAGTGCAGACAACAACTGCCAAATTTAAGTGAAGTTGCATTTAGTGAAGTTTCCTGTGGAGATTCAGAGAGGATCGCCAGGAGAAGCCATAGTCTTGATGCCATTGTGGCTACTGCCACCGCCTCAGATCAATGGGAGGAAAGCCCTGGTTGGTTATGACCTCCACTGAAAGCCCTCTCCCCATTTTCCTCTTAGCACAACTTGCACCGCCCTCTGCTCATCAAAGGACATGCTCACCCCTGCAACCATGTCTGGGAGCAACTGACTTTCAGATCCTTCAGTGTCTGCTATTCTCCTTGGACTTTAGCAATTTCTAGAGAATTCTCAAAAACAGCAAACATTTATAACAACTGTCAGTAAAAATCAAATGGCAACTAACTAGTAAGTAGCTACTGATGTCATTTGGTCCGTGTGGGTCCTTCGATGAGGGTGAAGATGAGATGGGTCTGGGCCCAGGATTCCAGTGGCCTGGGCTTTCCTCGAGGTTTCTGCAGTGTTTTCGTGGCAGCATGGCTGGTTTCCTTTCATTAGCTATGGTGGCAGACAGGGTCTCTGTGTCTGTGACTCCATGTGGCATTTTCTTTGGCATCATGGTGGGTCTGGGCTGGGGGGGTCAGATCCTGGAGTCCAGAGCTAGGAAATGGATTAAGTAGACTTGATGATTTTTTTAAAAAAATCTTTTTTTTCTTTATTATATTATCATGGAAGGACTATTATTCTGAATGTTTATTTCTTCATTTTTCTTATGTATTACTATGATTTTGTACTTTTGAAAGTCTGTAATGCTGGACTTCATATATTTCATTATTTTCTTAATTTTGTTTTCCCCTAAGTATTTGTACTCAAGAATCTGCACCTTTGTATATCAGATGGCACCGTAAGTGGCGACTTGTAAACTTTTCACTGCACTCGTGTGAATACATGTGACAATAAAGCTGATTCTAATTGAAATAATGATTGGTGTGGAAGCTTGAAGCTACCGAACATCTATCAACTCCACAAGGTTAAAAGAGGGGTTAGCTGAAGCATTTAGCTCTAAAATGGCAGCACAACAGTTTTATTAGGGTTCCTAATTGCTTTACACCATGATTGACTTATTCTGCATAGTTATGACAGAACTCACAGTGTTCACAAACATACTTGTCAAAATGGCAGGCTGCACTATTTTCAGAGAGGATCAGAGCAGAAAAGTGCAGATATAAGAGTTCACCTCATTATGGACTTCTAAGGCCACTTGAAGCAGCCAAAATGCGAGTACCACACATTTGATTTTTGTGCTCAGATCTTTAAAAAAAAATTAGTCATGTTTTTTCCAGTGGCAAGTCCATCTTCCATAGTGGTCTAGTTGTTAGGATTCAGAGCTTTCATCGCCAATGCCCTGGTTCCACTCCTGGTCAAGGAGCAAGAACTTATTGTTCTGGGCAGCACAGTGGCCCATTGGCTAGCACTGCTACCTCACAGCGCTATGGACCTCAGTTTGATTCCATCCTTGGGTGACTGTGCAAACTCCACCCAGACATTCTCCCCAAACCTGCATGGGGTTCCCCAGGTGTTCTGGTTTCATCCCACCAGATGTGCAGGTTAGGTGGATTGGCCATGTTAAATTGCCCATGGTATCCAAGGATATGCAGGCTAAGTTTATTAGCCGTGGTTCTGGCGTTAGATTGATGAGAGGGGAGCTTGGTTTCTGTTGGATGCTCTTCAGAGTGTTGGTGTAGAATTGATGGGCTAAATGGCCTCTTTCTGCATTGTAGGTAATCTATGATTCTATCTCTGATGGTTTTCAACTCTCTGTCCTGAATAGCATTGTAAAATTGAAGCATAAATATACACTTGCAGAGTATTGTTATTAATCTGAACATCATTTGGGTTTTATTTGACTCATCAGGTTCCTCTCGCTTCATAATTATACCTATTATCATTAAGTCACCACTTAAGTTCATTTGGATTTAAAATTTGGTCAGTATTTCAAGGGTTAATTGGTCCTGACTTGCCGTGACTGGGAGATGCTCACCAGTATTGGTAGTGAGAAGAGAGAGGAGGGACTTCTAACATCTTTATTAATGTGAAAGTTGCAATCCTAGCTTAGACTGTCAGAATCTCCTCTAACAGGGCAGCTCTAAATTGTTTGGAACGGTAAGTTGTACTTTCCTTTTGTACTGGCACAATGCAGTTTGAACATGAAGTGTAAGCAGTACATGAACAGTCTTTTTTTCTTTGCTAAACTGATGAATAATAATTCAGTATTGCAGGTTCTATTACAAAATACTGGTTAGCAAATGTTAAATTTTTCAAGAATATTAAGATTGCATATTAAGTAGATTCCGTAATTATACCAATCGTTTGCATCAGAAACATAAATAATTACATAGATGTGATTTCAAATAGTTCAGCCACTATGAAATCTGTGCCATATTTTACATTTGGAAATTAGTGTGGCTTAATGGAAAATTTAATGTTAACTAATGTGTTTTGGAATCAATCATCAGTGTTATATAAGTTTAATGGCATTTTATGAGGTTTCTGCATTCTTTACTTTTAATTGTTTTGCATATTTGAAATACAGCATTTGCTTTATTAAAATTATGCCAGTATCTCTTTGATTTATTTGTTTTACAGCAATCCTGAAACAGAAAGTGAATTTCTATCTTCAAGCTATCTAAATAGTTATTTTTTTTAATCTTCAACTTATCTGAATAGTTGCATGGTTTTAATCAAAGGATCAGACTGTTTTTCATTAAAACAAATTGTTCTTAAAAACCTTTCCAAAATAATCCAGTTCATCACCCACACGTTCAGCCAACCACTTGTTAAAGCAAAAATCTCAAACATGTGTTTTTTAAAAAGTACACAATTCAGAAGGCTGGAGGTACACTTCAGTCACATTTACTAAATAAAAGCAATGACAGGATGCTACACCATTTTGAGAAGTGAAAATGTGACCCAGAGTGAATCAGAAATTAGTGATAAATTAACAAATGTTCACAATCACAGCAAATATCTTCTGAGTATAAACTGGTGCCATTAATGCTTTGTAACATCTTCACATACAATCACATTAGTTTTGGCTGTGGGTGGTAAGTTGAAAATGTACATTGTTATGTAATGGGGGGATAAATTTTAACATTCTTCAGGGGAGCAGGAAAGAAAAAACCCATTGCTGAAATAGCTCTATAATTTGAGAAGGAAGTATGTAACTTGTGAGAGTATCTTTCAACACAGAAAGAACAATGAATCCAATCACTCATCTGCAATTATAATTCTTTAAATATCACTGATTAGCTAAGTAAATAAAATAAACATAGTGAGTCTAATGTAAAGCATGTGATTCATATATACCTAATATATAATAATAAAATCCAAACACTTCAATATTTATATAAATATATATTATATATGTTTGGATTTTGAACTAGTGGCATGTTGATTTTAGACTATAGATATGAGGAGGTTTTATAAATGTCTTGTCGGTATTTTCAGGGACATATTTTTAATTCATTATTTGTCAGAGACTAGATGATTGGGACTCTCCTGAAATAATAGTATGAGTTTGTTTATATTATGAGCGTTTTATGATTGAAGAGAAAAGCATTGTAAGGCATCAGCTTTCATTTGATTTGGAAGAAATAATAGTTGCTTTTTTTGATTAATAAAAGCTCACAGATTGGAACGTTTTTGTTTCAGTTCATAGAAGGCATGGCTGGGTTCGATTTAAGAACAGTTTTTCCTGGAGAAAGGACTTAGTTCAGAGCAGTTAAGAAATAGGTTACCTCAGTTTAAGGGTTTTAGTTGAGAAATCCAGAGGAGAAGTATTTGGTGAAACCATGAATGGTTTATCTGAAGCTAAGAAAGTTGAAGTGGTCATATTTAAAGGAAACAGGCTACCAAGCGTTCAAGACTGGGAATTCAGAGAAACAGTTCAGTCAAACCCATAGATGTGATAGAGTAGGGGAAAAAAACAAACTCTACAATGTCCGTTGATGGCATTGGGATAGCTGGGATGTTGCACTGCCATATGTTTCAAAATGTTTCATTTGGTGTTATATTTAAATAACTTGGTTTTTTTCATGTCATCTTCATTTCTTTTGTGTAACAAACTTCGGTTTTATTGCTAGAACCAAATTTTTAGAATTACTCTCACTGTCTCCATGGAAAACCACCACATTAAATAGAGCAAAACAAAATATGATGTGTTAAGCCAGAGTTCAGATAATGATCTTATCTCACCGTATCATCAGCTGGGCTCTTACGAAGTTTGAGTCCATTGGTTTTAAGAGAGATCTGTGTCTTTCCTTTTAAAGTAATGGGTGCATAGAGATTCTGAACACAAAACAATTCATTTGTGGTAAAGTTTATCACATGGATTTTGAAGATGGCTTTGATTGTTGCTAAGAGTTTTCAGAAAGTGGAAGAAATAATTATGTAACATTTGAAATCTTGGACTAAAGCTAAACTGGTTGAGTTAGCTGATACATTGAAGGTACACGTAAAGGTAGGATCGTGTAAGGAGTTGTCGAGACTGTGTTGCTGGAAAAGCACAGCAGGTCAGGCAGCATCAGAGGAGCAGGAGAATTGACGTTTCCGGCCAGAAACGTCGATTCTCCTGCTCCTCAGATGCTGCCTGACTTGCTGTGCTTTTCCAGCAACACACTCTTGACTCTGATCGCCAGCATCTGCAGTCCTGACATTTTCTTTTTCTTGTAAAGAGGAGCTGCTTCAAGTGATTTTCCAACATTTAGAATTGGAAGATGGGAAACCTGAACTTGAGGTCACAGCTTGAATTAGCTAAGATGGAGATAGAAGAACTAGAATTAGAGAAGAAGACATGAAAAGCTTCGAGTTAAAATGAGACTAAAAGAAGAGAAAAAAACCAGAGGATAATGGAAAGTGAGGAAAATATATTTGTTTCTTGACAGCAATTTAACACGATGCCAAGCCCATAGAGTTAGTCAAGGGGAACTGGATTCCATGAAACAGGGTGATGCTTCAGTATCAACAACATAAATTGCTGAAGAAAGTCAACACATCTGAGAGGATCTGTGGAGAGAAAGCAAAGTTAACTTTCCAGGTTAAGTGACCCTTCTACGGAACAAAACCACAGATGCTTTAGTAATTCAGGTAGCTGTCACAAGTTTTGAAAATTTAATTATAAAGGAATAAAATGAAGAAAACAAGGCTGATATATTTAGCCAATCTTCTTTAATAGAAAAGAAAGAAAGAGATTTGGAGAAGAATTGCTAATCAGGGCTGTGGATAGGGCTTCAACTTGAACAGTGGGATGGTGGGTTCAGTTGCAAGGAAAATTGAGGAAAAAGTCGAGGGGGTGAGGTGTCTGCAAAAGCCATAAAAGTTTCCAGAACAGGTAATCGGGCAGAGAGTATGGAAAGAGCCAGGAATCCCATTTCAGATACAGCAGATAAGGGGACAACTATACGGAAAGAGGGTAGTTAATGCAGGACTGAGGGTGTTGTACTTAAATGCATGCAGTATATGAAACAAGGTGAAGGAGCTTTCAGTACAGATTAAAATTAGTAGGTACAATATTGTGAGAATCAGGCCTGAAAGTGGATCAGGCTGGGAACGAAATATCCAAAAGATACACACCTTATCAAAATGACAGGAAAATGGTCAGAAAGGGTGTGGTTGCCTTGTTAGTAAGAAATGAAAGTAAATCAATAGCAAGAGCTGATATAGAATCAGAAGGCATAGAACCTGGATGGGTTCGAAGAGTTCGAATGCTCCTGATGAAGGGCTTGCTCTCGAAATGTCGACTCTCCTGATCCTTGGATGCTGCCTGACTGGCTGTGCTTTTCCAGCACTACACTCTTCAACTCTGATCTCCAGCATCTGTAGTCCTCACTTTCTCATAGAACCTGGCTGGGTAAAGTTGAGGAGTCGTAAAGGACAAAAAGGCCCTGATGGGGATTATAGACCTCCTAGTAGTAATCAGGATGTGGGGAGAAAATAAATCAGAAGATAGAAAAAGCACATCAGAAAAAGAGATTAGATTACTTACAGTGTGGAAATAGGCCCTTCGGCCCAACACCGACCCTCCGAAGAGCAATCCACCTAGACCCATTCCCCTATATTTACCCCTTCACCTAACACAACGGGCAATTTAGTACGCCCAATTCACCTAATCTGCACATTTTTGAACTGTGGAAGGAAACCGGAGCAGCCGGAAGAAACCCACGCAGACACGAGGAGAATGTGCAAACTCCACACAGACAGTTGCCTGAGGCGGGAATTGAACCCGGGTCTTTGGCACGGTGAGGCAGCAGTGCTAACCACTGTGCCACCCTCGCACAATTATCGTACAATACTAGTACAATTACCATGGGATCTTCGATATGCAGGGGGACTGGGAAAATCAGGTTGGCAGCTGATCTCAAGAAAAGGGATTTTTGGAATATCTATGAGACGACTTTAGGGACCAGCTTATGGTAGAGCCTACTAGGGAACAGGCAATTCTGGATTTTGTGATTTGTAATGACGTGAAGAGAGCGCTTAAGGTGAAGGAACCCCTAGGTGACGGTGACCATAATATGAGATAGAATTCACTCTTGCAGTTTGAGGGGAAGAAGCTGGAATGAGGTGGAACGGTATTACAGCTGAATAAAGTTAACTACAAAGACCATGTGGGAGCAGCTGGCCAGAGTTGATTGGATCGGGAGCCTAACAGGGAAGACAGTGGAGCAGGAGTTTCTGGAGGTAACGTGGGAGGAACAGCAGACATTCATCCCGAGAAGGAAGAACCACACTAAGGAGTGGATAAGACAACCATGGCTGACAAAGGAAGCCAGGGACAGCATAAAAGCAAAAGAATTGCATCCAATGTGGTGAAGATTAGTGGGAACCCAGAGGATTGGGAAACCTTTAAAAACCAGCAGAGGATAACTAAAAAAACAATAAGATGAAATAAGAGAGCAATAAGAAAGAAGATGAAATATGAGGGTAAGCTAACTAGCAATGTAAAAGAAGATAGCAAAAGATTTTTTAGATACTTAAATGGTAAGAGAGGACATTGGACTGCTGGAAAATGAGGTTGGAGAAGGAGGAATGGGGAGCAAAGAAAGTGGAGGAACTGAATAGATACTTTGCATCAGTCTTCGTGATGGAAGATACTAGCAGCACACCAGAACTTCAAGACAGTCAGCAGACAGGAGTGAGTGTCTTGGCCATCACTGAGGAGAAGGCAAAAACCAAAAAAACTGCAGATGCTGAAAATCAGAAAAAAAAACAGAAGTTGCTGGAAAAGTTCAGCAGGTCTGGGAGCATCTGCGAAGACAACTCAAAATTAATGTTTCTGGTCTAGTGACCAGAATGTTACACTGGACATGAAATGTTAACTTTGATTTCTCTTCACAGATGCAGCCAGACCTGCTGAGCTTTTCCAGTAATTCTGTTTTTGTTACAAAGGAGAAGGTGCTGGGAAAGCTGAAAGGCTAAGAAGTGGATAAATCACTTGGACCACGTAGACTATATCCTAGCGTTTTGCAAGAGATAGCTGAGGAGACTGTAGAGGCATTGATGGTGATCTTTCATGAAACACTGTAGTCAGGGAAGTACAAATAAGCTGGAAGATGGCTAATGTAACACCTCAGTTTAAGGAGGGACGGAGGCAGAAGACAAGATACTATAGGCTAATTTTCCTGATCTCTGCCATTGATAACATTTTAGGATCCATCAATAGGGATGCGATTGTGGAGTACTTGGAAAGTGCATTGTAAAACAGGGCTGAGTCAGCATAGCTTTGTCAAGTCAGAATTACAGCAGTGCTGGAAAAGCACAGCAGGTTAGATAGGATTTAAATATAAGGAAAATTGATGTTTCAGGCAAAAAGCCCTTCATCAGGAATGAGGCTGGGAACCTGGTCCCAAGGCCCCCAGACTCATTCCTGATGAAAGGCTTTTGCCCGAAACGCCGATTTTCCTGCTACCTGGATGCTGCCTGACCTGCTGTGCTTTTCCAGCTCCACTCTAATCTCAACTCTAATCTCCAGCATCTGCAATACCCACTTTCGCCTACAGCTTTGTCAAGGAGAAGTCAGGTCTGGCCTCTCTGTTAGAAATCTTTGAGGTGGTAATGAGCAAGTTAGACAAAGGAGAGCCAGTGAAGGTGATCTACTTGGATTTGCAGAAGGCCTTTGACAAGAGGCTGCTAATTTTTGTGAGAGCCCATAGTGTTAGAGGTATGATATTGGCATGGGGATAGAGGATTAGCTGACTGGCAGAAGGCAGAATGGGGGGGATGTCTTGTTCAGGATGGCAGCTGGTGATTAGTAGAGTTCTGCAGGGGTCTGTGTTGTGACCACAACTATATACTTTATACATTAACAATCTGGATGAAGAAACAGAAGGCATTTTTGCTAATTTTGCAGAAAACGCAATGATAGCTGGAGGGACAGGTAATGTTGAGGAAGTGGAGAAGCTGCAGAAGGACTTGGAGAAGTCAGGAGAGTGGGCAAAGAAGTGGGAAAGTATGAGATTATGCACTTTTATAGGAAGAATAGAAGCATAGATTATTCTCTAAATGTGGAAACATTTTGGAATTCTGAACGTAAAGGGACATAGGAGTTCTCAGGACTTCCTGAAGATTAATATGCAAGTTCAGTTGGCAATTAGGAAGACAGATGCAACATAGACATGGAGATGCCAGTGTTGGATTGGGGTGTACAAAGTTAAAAATCACACAACACCAGGTTATAGTCTAACAGGTTTATTTGGAAGCACTAGCTTTCGGATCACTGCTCCTTCATCAGGAGGTTGTAGAGTATAAGATTGTAAGACACAGAATTTATAGCAAAAGTTTACAGTGTGATGTAACTGAAATTATACATTGAAAAAAACCTTGATTGTTAGTTAAGTCTCTCATCTGTAAGAATGACAATGTTAGTTTCACTTTTCATATGTAAATTGCAAAACTTTTTCTTAAAAAGTTACATTCTCAAGTGAACTTTAACAATTGGTGTCAGCCCAGAGAATGTATTGGGTATTAGCACTCCCCTGTGCAGCTGTCTGTGCCATAATGTTTAGATGGATTCTAATCTAAAAAATGAATTAACAGAATCTTACATGGATTCATGCAGTTTTTGAGCAAAGTGCAATGTAACTGTGCAAGTACAAATTCACCCCACAAACTTGTATGTGTATGTGTGCATGTGTATGGGGGTGGGGGTGGGGGAATGGAGTTGAGTGTCTGGGAGAGAGAGTGTATGAATGTGTGTCTGTGTGAGTGTCTGTTTGTGCATTCATTTCAGGAAGGCTAGAATACAAGAGCAGAAGTATACTACTGTGGCTATATAAGGCTCTGATCAGACTGCATTTGGAATATTGTGAGCAGTTGTGGACAATATCCACAGAAGGATGTGCTGGCTTTTGAGGAGGTCCAGAGGAGATTTTCTAGAATGATCCTGGGACGAAGAGTTTGTCATAAGAGGACCAGTTGAAATCCATACTCCGTACAGATTAGAAGAATGGGGGTGGAATCTGATTGAAACTTGCAGAACACTGAAAGGCCTGGATTGAGTAGCCATGGAGAAGGTGTTTCCACTGGTAGGAGAGACTAGGACCTGAGGACACAGTCTCAGAGTGAAGGGACAACCCTTTATAACAGAGATGAAGGGGAATTTCTTCAGCCCGAGGGTGATTAATCTGTGGAATTCATAGCTGCAGCAGGCTGCAGCATCAAAATCATGGAATGTATGTAAGATAGGGATAGCTAGGTTCCTGATTGATAAGGGGATCAAGGGTTACAGTGAAAAGGCAGGAAAATGGGGTTGAGAAGCATATCAGCCACGATTGGTGGAGTGACTCAATGGTCCAAATGGCTAATTCAGCTCATATACCATATAGTCTTATGAAACAGTCATTTCAAACAGCCTACTCAGAAATCAAATCAGAATCCAACCCTAAGTGTTATTATTTGGATAATGAAGTCCGAATGGGGAAATGGAGACTAACTCGAATACCAGCCTTTTAGGAAATAGGAAGTAATCATCAGGTCTTCGTTCCCTTTGAGTATCACAATGAACTTTTATGGGTGCCCACAAAATTCTAAAGGCAGGTCATTTAGCTGTTAAGAAAATACAGTTTAAGGTTTTAAAACATTTTTATTGGCCAGAGTTACGTAAAGATGTGGTCAAATGCTGCCAGACTTGCCACACACACGTCGGGAACACATTTCAACCAGATTGTGGAACAAGGCCAAGTGGTACCTAAGGAAATAAAGGCATTTTGGATTTTCCTGTGTCTAAAACAAAATGTGAAATTTTGCGATATGTTGGCAGGGATGCATTTTACCTGAAATTCCTTCTGAACTTCAGCACTGTTGAGGTACCTTCAACACATTTGCTGAAGACAAGCAGAAAACTGGGCCACAGGTAAGAATGTCAGAGTTATCTTGAAAACTTGAAAGCAGTGTTGACAACTGCACCAGTCTCAGTCACACCTAATTATGAAAAGGCATTTAAACCTGCTGTTGGTGCCAGTGATATTGATGTAGGGGATGTTTTACTGCAGGACGATGAGATAGAGATCAAACGCCCTGTCAGTTACTTTTCAAATAAACTGAGCATCAACAAAAATATTCAATGGTTAAGGAGGAAACATTCAATCTAGTGTTGGCTCTTCATCATTTTCATGATCATAGAATCCCTTCAGTGTGGAAATAGGCCATTTGGCCCAACAAGTCCACACTGACCCTCCGAAGATTAACCCACCCAGACCAATTCCCCTACCGTATTACTCTACACTTACCCCTCACTAATGCACCTAACCTACACATCTCTGAACGCTATGGGACAATTTAGCATGGCCAAATCACCTAACCTGCACATCTTTGGATTGTGGGAGGAAACCAGAGCACCCGGAGGAAACCCACGCAGACCAGAGGAGAATGTGCAAACTCCACACAGACAGTTAATGGAGGGTGGATTCGAACTGGGATCCCTGGCACTGTGAGGCAGCAGTGCTAACAACTATGCCACCACTATATGCATATTTTAAATTATGCACCACCAACTATGTAGAATAAACCATTATTTATATGAATCATAATCATTTGCATTATTTTTGGAAACATTCTGGGATAAGAAATTGTTTGTTTTGGTGGAGTTTAACTCATTAACCGTATGATTTACAAATCATTTAAGTGCCTGGAAAAAAAATTGCTATAGTGGATGTTTTGTCAAGAGCATAATGAAGGAAATCAGAGGCTGTAATGTCCATGGAATTCCCCATATTAAAAACGGATGCTCTGTAACTTGTATATTTAATGTCAATATGTTAGGGTTATTAACTATAGCTGCTAATAATCTGGATAAAGTTATGGATAGAGTAATTTGTGATGTGAGTAATTCTAGATACTTGGTGCAAACTTTATTAGAAATTAAATATATGAGCTTGAAACGTTCATTGTAAGACTTCAGTCTAATTGTAAAATGATCTGGAAATTCCAGAATGTCATTTTGTGGTAACAGAACAGTTTCTGCTCTGCCAGAGTTCTTCCCTAGCCAAGATGCATGATGAATTTCTATTGGAAGTTGGGCCAGGTAAAAGATACTTTCACCTCCTGCTGGCCTCCCCTTCCAGTAGGAAATTAATGGAGATAATGAGGTAATGAGGCATGATGTAATTAGTCAGAAATCCTCCACGTCCTTCAGCTCACGAACGCAACAATATGCCAAATCTGTGAACTAATAGAAGAATCTTGGCTTGTATCATGCCAAACATAAAGCAGTCTTGAATTATTTGCATTCTATAGTCAAGTAAGAAACTTCATCCCAAGACATTGTAGCATTACTTCTCTTCCAATCTTTACTGTCTCCACTGGTGGAGTTTGAAGGTAGAATGAGATCCATGTCAGGTATTATGGGTCATATCACTGGTATTGTGGATACATATTCCTTTTGCATACATAGATCAGGATTGACTTGAAGTCTGGTGGGTAGTGGGTGGCAGGACATAATAGTCTTAATATAAGTATTCCCACAAAGATATCTTGGAGTGCAGGTTCATAGCTCTTCAAAAGTAGAGTCGCAGGTAGATATGATAGTGAAGACAACGTTTGGTATGCATTCCTTTATTGGTCAGAGCATTGAGTATAAAAGTTGAGAGATCATGTTACGGCTGTACAGGTTGTTGGTTAGGCCACTTTTGGAATATTGCATGCAATTCTGGTCTCCTTCCTATCGAAAGGATGTTGTGAAACTTGAAAGAGTTCAGAAAAGATTTACAAGGATGTTGCCATGGTTGGACGGTTTGAGCTATTGGCAGAGGCTGAATAGGCTGGGGCTGTTTTCTCTGGAGCAGCGGAGGCGGAAGGGTGACCTTATAAAGGTTTATAAAATCATGAGGGGCATGGGTAGGAAAATAGACAAGATGTTTTTCGCTGGAGTGGGGGAGTCCAGAACTAGAGGGCATAGGTTCAGGGTGAGAGGAGAAAGATAAAGAAGAGACCTAAGGGGCAACGTTTTCACACAGAGGGTGGTGCATGTATGGAATGAGCTGCCAGAGGAAGTGGTGTTAGCTGGTACAATTACAACATTTAAAAGACATCTGGATGGGTATATGGTTTAGAGGTATATGGGCCAAGTGCTGACAAATGGGACTAGATTAGGTTATGGTATCTGGTTGGCATGGACGAGTTGGACCATAGGGTCTGTTTGAGTGCTATACCTCTATATGACTCTATAATAGTTGTTACATACAATCTTTTGCATAAATGTGCCCTGAGAATAGGACTTCTCATGATGGCCCCATGAGGAAAAACATTCAGTAACTGTAACTTAGCAGCTTTTCCACTTGTCTCAACAACAGAAGGAAGAAGGAGAGAAGTCAAGGAGATCTGAAAGGCAACTGATTTTATCACATTTGATTGGTTTTACTCCACAACAAATAAAGAGACAGCCCTCTCTTCAACTATTAAGCTGAGCAGAAAACCCTTGCCCCAATCAACATATTGCGCTAATCCTTACAATTATTTACAAAGGAATGGTTCCATTGTCCTTGTCAATCTTTTACTAACAAAGTTGTACAGAAATGCTGCAAAGGACCAACATACTTTCAGAATGCTGGGCTAAATATCACAAAATTATTTAACTCCACTTCTACAAAAAAAATCTGAAAGTTTCATTGTGGCTGTTAAAGCCTGATAATTTTTTCATATTCGTTCACAGCATAAGGGCATCACTGGCTAGGACAGCATTTATTGCCCATTCCTAATTACCCAGAGGGCAGTTAAGAGTCAACCACATTGTAGTGGATCTAGAGCCACGTTTAGGCCAGACCAAGTAAGGACGACAGTTTAATTCCCTGAAGGAGATCAGTGAACCAGATGGGTTTTTTCAACAATCAGTTCATGGGCGTCATTAGAATCTTAATTCCAGAGCTTTATTGAATTCAAATTCCATCAACAACCATAGCAGGATTTGAACCTGAGTTCTCCAGAACATTACCTGAGTCTTTCTTTATAATTAAATTCCCATGGAATCATACTCCTGATCTCTAACGAAGTGGTTTTAAAATCATAGCTCCAAATAGACTGATAAATTTAGTTATTAAACCCCCTCATACATATAGATGAAAACCCACTTCCCACTAAAACAAAATCCAAACTCTAAAATGGCTATCGGAATGAGGTGGGGTGTGCATGGAAATTCTTGCAGCAACCTGGTCACTGAATCTTTATTGGTTAGCTCATAACCTGTGTCATTTGACAGGCTGGCTGCAAATGTATTACCATCTTTGGGGCGATGGCCCTTTAAGAGATCAACATACAAACAAGACAAGCGCCTGAACGTTGTCACATGGACACAGGCTCCAGGCTCTCTGCATTGCAACAGTTGAGGCACAGGCTATATTTGGAGATTACTCTGTGCTGCAGATTTAGTTTAGCTGTAGATAAGCCCACCAAAAATCTTCAAGGAAAAGAAGTCTGGGGTAAATGTCAGGGAATAGGTCTGGGTGGGTTACTCTTCGGATGGTCGGTGTGGACTTGTTGGGCCGAAGGGCCTGTTTCTACACTGTAGGGATTCTACATCTATTCTAAATTGGCATACCTATCTTGTGTTACTTTTTGACTTCAGAATATTGTTACATGGTATGCCCCTGGGATGACTTTTCATTCAAAAGCACACGAAAGACGGAACCAGCCTTACAAACCTAAAGGCCAAGGGAAGCAGCAGGAAATAAAATATAACAGCAATCCAGATGTTCCCAGAGAGAAACGATATTTCTGAGTTGGCCATGTTCATACAGGCAACAGCTGATTCAAGCCCATCCTATTCAAACATTATTTCAAATTTGAATGCCTAACAGGCATCAATCTTGTGCTGGACTAAAATAAAACATGCCAAAGTACAAATAACAGAAAAAAAAAGCAAACTGCATTCAGGAACACCCAAAAGCATACTTAAAACAAACAATCAAGCCAAAACAAAAGGGGAAACAAATTGCTGAAAGCACAGAGGAGTGCACAAAGTTAAATATAAGTGAAAAGACAATCAGACTGAAGAAGAATGGAACTGGAAAGTTACAAATTTACTGTCCGAGTTCATATTTTTAAACAAGGGATTCCACAATGCTTCATGGACCAAACAGCTTCAGAACTGGTTAAACAAGCTGGGACAATACTGACAACAGTTGGTAATGAGGGTTTGTACCACGTTAATACTTTAGGATTATCTAGAGGACCACAGAGATCCTGCAAGGTTATGGAAAGTCCAAGAAGACTAATTGCATACAAGAGTCAATTTTAGAATTCATTGCTTAGAACTGATGAACTGGGCAAAAGCCAAGGTATCCAATTGCTCAATCTTTCAGTTAGTGTCATAACAAGGGTAAAAATTGTGACTTTTCAGATTATTGGAGCAGATAATGGAATTGGTGACTGCCTCAACACCTATTTGCTTTGATTCGTTGTTGTCACGTGTACCTAAGTGCAGTGAAAAGTTTTGTTTTGTGAGCAGTACAGGCAGATTATAACTTACAAGGATATACAGAACTTTGGGTATTTCGACAGAGTGAGAATGCAAGTTTATGGCTGCACAGGAGGTGCACAAAAGCAAGATAATGATTGTAAAAAATATGAGAATAACATCGACTGCAGAGAGCTCGCAAAGAGTTGCCGAGTGTCAGCGCCATCTTGAATCAGTTATTGAAGCATTGCAAAAGAATCTCTTTGATAAAAAGAAAAGGTCATAGCATTGATTCACTGTTAGCAGAAGGCAGAAAACATGGCCATTCACCCACCATGAAGCTAAGCTACATTCCAACATCTGTGCAATGTGTGGGGTCCAAACTGGTCTGCCTATATCAGAAATCCTCTACCAACGATGCAGTCATAGGCTACAAAAGGGCGTAACCAACAGAAGACAGGCACAGCAGTCTGGCAATAGCAGCACTGAATGTAATTACCTACATAATCCTAAGCTAATATACACAGTTCACAGTTAGACAGACTCAAGTCAAGAGTCAAGATTAGAGTAGTGCTGGAAAAGCACAGCACGTCAGGCAGCATCCGAGGAGCAGGAAAATCGACATTTCAGGTTAAAGCCCTTCATCAAGAATGAGGCCTCATTCCTGATGAAGGGCTTTTGCCCGAAATGTCGATTTCCTGGCTCTTTGGATGCTGCCTGACCTGCTGTGCTTTTCCAGCACTACTCTAATCTTGACTCTAATCTCCAGCATCTGCAGTACCCACTTTCACCTACACTCAAGCCAAGAACCAGATTTGAACAAATTGCAACCAGGTGATGAACCGATTTTTTACATTGCAAGTGGATTGCATTGTGTTGATGAAGTCAACCAATTAGAAACGTTTACCAAAATCAGTATTATTTTTCCAGAGAAAATTGGTAACTTACACACTCAAACCAAGATTGACATTGAAGATCCAGCAAATATCCCACAGTCCAAATTCTGAAAGACACGCATCAGAATTGTTGGAACTCAATGACGAAGCAGACAACTGTGAAATTAATTGCATACAATACCTTACTTTGGTACACATACAATGCAATGGAACTATATCAATTCAGGGATACGTGTGTGCCAAATGGGGCATGAACCATGTGACAGCCTCAAAGTGTTACCCTATGTCAAACAACGTCACCAAGTGAATGGTTTGCACCATGAAGTCACTCATCCTGAAGGGTGGTACAAAGAAAGACGAGTTTCATGCTGCCATGTTACATCTCAAAGCTGCATTTCTGGTTATGGGGTTCCTAATGCCAGCAGTGAGAATGACATCACCACGAGCTGTTCAAATTCTCCAAGGTGATGGACAAGGCATAATAAAGGTGGTGTATGTGTGAAACCACCCCAAATACACAAAAGTCAAAAGATCAGTATCATACCCCACATTAAATGAAATCATAATACTGTATGGAACAACACTGAGGAGGACTAGAAGCCAGAATAGACAAATGTTTAGTATGCCAATTGAGCATATTGAATGAGGACACACCCTGACAACTGTGAACATACTAATGACTGCAGACCAAGAACAGCCAAGAACAAAATCCACTTATCCAGATGGCTGCAATATATCAGATCGCAAGAAGTTGGGAAGCTGCCAAATCAATATATGGACTCTTGAACTACTCTATTTGTAAATTTTATAATCCCTATCTAAATCATCTAGTCCCCATGGTTATGTGTTTTGACTTGTAGTTTACAAGAGCTAACTTTGGAAAAATAGAGATGAAGTGTTACCCTTTATGGTGTAATCTGTTTTAGTCAAATACCCGAATGTAAATCACAGGCCCACAGGCTTTCTGCACAGCAGTATTCAATGCACAAACTGGGTCAAGGCATTACTATTTATCATACATAATATAGTTCAGCTGTAAATAAATCTATGAGTGATGTTAAAGTAAACAGAATTAGCAAATCCCATATATGTTGCATTTAGATAACACAAGAATATCATTACAACTGGGCAGCAGAGGGATCTTCCATGCCAGGGAAGTGAGAATTTAATTAAAATTCAAATGCTTATTTCTAATGTTGTCAGTCAGATCCCAAATCTATTTTAGCAATTGACAATCATATTTGATGATTACCCCCCACAGGAGCACTAATTGCAAAGGGAGTTCAGACCAAGGATAAGGCTAAAGGGTTCAGGATATTTTGAAACAAAATGATTTTGTTGTGGGTTATGAGGAGCAGAAGTATACCTCTGATCCTTGCGAGGAACTCCAGGGCCCCAGGTTTTTCTCTATTCATGATCAGCTGCATGTCTAACCACTTATCCCAAAACCTGGAACTAATCTCCCAGATCCTCAAGTCTTGGTGACAGTGGTCTGGTCCAGTATACAGAACTGAGGCTCAGGAATTAAAGTGACCTAGCACCTACACCACCAGTCCCATTTTCATCCTAGGACTTAAAGGCCCCTTGCAACTTTCGGAAACCAACCAGAGCTCTACAACAGCTATTGATCATTTGGAACCCACAAAACTTTGAACCCCAAAACTCATAACCATACTGGGGCTTTGAGAATCCCTGATTCAGAGTAACACCACATTTTCAACTCACATCACAGTCTTTAATTCTTATATTTGCTAATATGTGACAGATTCAGTGCAATCTAACAGCAAAGCAATATTATACACATCTTTTAAACAACCTTCTTAAAACAAACAAGATTATAACTAAAACAACTCATTCTGTATTTCAGGAGTGCGTGACTTTATATATTCCAATCATACTCTATGTGAATACATGGTACATTCGGAATAAAACAGGTGATAGCACAAATAGAAGTAAGTGTAATCTGATAGCATTACAGAGATAAGGCTGTTGATAATGCAGATTAGGACCTGATAATAGGAGCTTTAGGTCATTTAGGATGGACAGAGCACTAGGAAAACATGAAGGGACAGAGTATTAAAAGAAAATTAACCAGGAGATTAATTTGGAGGAAAAATTACAGGAAAGTTATAGGAGAAAGCTATGTAGAAATATAAAAAACAGATAGTTAGAATTTGATCATAGAATCCTGACAGTATGGAAGCAGGCCATTCAGCCTATCAAGTCCACACCGACCCCCCTAGACCTAGAGCATCCCACCTAGACCCAGCTCCCCACCATATCCCTGTAAACCCACATTTCCTATGGCTAGTCCTCTTAGCCTATGCACCACTGGACACTATGGGCAATTTAGCATGGTCAAGTCACCTAACCTGCACATCTTTGGACTGTGGGAGGAAACTGGAGGAAGTCCACACAGACCCGGGGAGAACATGCAAATTCCACACAGTCACTCAAAGGTGGAATTGAATCTGGATCCCTGGTGCTGTGAGGCAGCAGTGCTGACCAGTGAGCCACTAATATTTGAAAAGGAAAAGAGCTAACAAAGTGAACATTAGTTCTGAGGAATTAATAATAGAAAATAATGAGATGGCAGATGGATAATACCTGTTCAATTTACCAGTCTTCACTTGAGATAACATCTCAGAAATAGCTGTAAATCAGAAAATAGAAGGGAGAGAGGAACTCAGGAAAATTACAATAACCAGTGAGACTTAGCAAAGTGTTGAAGCTGCATGCCATTGAGTTCCTGACTCCTGAACTCCTTCATCCTCAAGTCTTAAAGGAAGCAACTAATGAGATAGTTGATACATTGCTTTCAATTTTCCAAAATACCTTTGATTTGGGGAAGGTTCTATTCAAACAGAAAATAGTACATGTAACTTATTTATTTCAAAAGGGAAGAAGACAGGAAATAGAAAATTAAGCTCAGTTCGATTAATATATGCCAGAGTTATTATCAAAATTATTATAGCAGAGCATCCAGAAACATTCAAGTTAATCAGGCAGTCAATATGATTTTATAAAAGGGAAATACTGTTAAACCAATTAATTGGCATTGTTTGGGGAAGCAGCATGTTCTGAAGATATAGGGGAACCAGTGAAAGTACTATATTTGGATTTCGAGAAGACATTTAATAAGGTGCCACCAAAAATATTCTGGAAGGAAATGGAAAAGAAAACAAAAGGGGTAGGGGGTAACATATTGACATGGTTACAAGATTTGTTATCTAACACATCATCTGCTACAGGGATTAGTGCTGGAGTCTCAACTTCACATTTACATAGGTGACTTGGATGGAGAGACTGAAGTACAGATATTAAATTTTCTGCTGACAGTAAAGCCAGTATAAAAGTAAGCTGTGAAGAGGATATAATGAAGTGATGTAGATAAAATGAGTAGACAAAGATCTGGCAAATATAGCATATTGTGGGAAAATGTAAACTTGCACCTTTCAACAATAAGAAAAAGAAAGAAACGTTATTTAAATGCTGAGAGGTTACAAAGCTCTGAGATGGAGAGGGATCTGCTTACCAGTACATGAATCACAAAAGGTTAGTTACAACAAGCAATTAGGAAATCTAATATTATTGTTAAAACATAGATTTTTGATCAGCAAGGGAAGTGAAAGGTTGGCAGGAGTTGGTGGGAATGTGCATTAGGGAGGAGAAAGTGAGGTCTGCAGATGCTAGAGATCAGAGCTGAAAATGTGTTGCTGGAAAAGCGCAGCAGGTCAGGCAGCATCCAGGAGAATCGACGTTTCGGGCATAAGCCCTTCTTCAGGAATATGCATTAATCCAGTCAGTCATGATCTATTTGAATGGTGGAGAAGACTTGAAGGGCCAAGTGGCCTATCTCTGTTTCTATTTCATATATCCATGCATTTAACTATAACAATACAGAAAGAAATTATGAGCTACATAACATACTTAATAATTTTCTTTATATTATTCACAGGGAAAGCACTTGGAACTACTGCCAACATGGGGCTGTTTGAAACACCAGTGACCTCATTTCTTCTGACAATGTATCTGTATCTTATCAGCACTCAGCAACATGGTACTTAAATATTTTGACTTACACTAAGCAAAGTATTCTCAAGTTGGCACCTTAAGTTTTATACTTAAATAATAAGAAATTGTAGTGGTGCTTCTTTTCAGTTATGCATTCAGTTATGGAAATCACTGAATTCAGAGGAACATTCGATTATGGAAATGAAAATGCTTAATGTTCTATATATTCATCTTATATCTCTGTTAAGAGTATTTCCTAACTGGTTAAACAAGTACTGCAGAGAATTGCCCTGAGGTTCTCAATTGGGTTCCTTCTGACCACTCCTATGTATTTTATACCAAAAGCTTTTTATTTTGTTCTGATGGAAATTAGGTCAGCTTTAGCATTCTATTTTTTTTTATTTTATTAAACAAATTACAAAACAGTTTACAAAAAACATTGACAGCTGTACACAAAAGACAGTTTTATTTTGTTCTGATGGAAATTAGGTCAGCTTTAGCATTCTATGCAGTTTCCTACTCACCTGATGACAATTTATTCATTCCCTGCTTGATTGCTGATTAACTAAGAGCCTAAAATGTTACAGATATTTGCTATCAAAGCATTCTAGGGCAGCCAATTCTTTTCCTGCAAACCCAGCCAAACTTTGAGATGGGAATTCAGACTGGGCTGTCAGTCTGTCCAAAGCAAGGAGACATCCCAACTTAATGTAATAAAATATCACATAAAAAATAGCACTGAAAATACTATCTCAAAAGTGTCCACACAGTGTACATATAAAGTTGCTTAATTCCAATTTGTGTTGCCCATAAAGAGGCTACGTTGCCATTTTAATATAATTGCTTAAATTAAATATTATTTAAATTGTTTTGCTTAAAAAAGTATCAAACTATCAGGAGTAGACTATATCAAATTGCATAAAAGCAGATGTTGAGAGCCTCTGGAAGAATGAGGAGCAGATATCCTGCTTCCAAGTGTTTTCTGAGATAGTGAAGGCGTTGGTTATAATCTTCCATAACTCCTTAAATCTGGAAGGGTTATGAGATAACAGAATTAGAACATTGGTCTGTAAGGCTAAAGATAAGATGCCTTTTCTTACCATCTTATACATGCAATACATAATGTCTGGTTATTTTCTGAGGGATTGAGCTGTTCATTCACAGAAGTGCAGACCTCAATCTATTACAATAGGAATTGCAGTGAAGAATGAAAGGTGATCTAACTAAAATGTGTGGGATCCTGAAGAAGCCTGATGTGTTGGACATTGAGAATATATTTCCTCTTGTAGAGGTTCTTGTAATCAGAAATAGGGAACACAGTTTAAGTATAACAGCTCTCATAGATTTTTGTTTTCTTTCAGAGGTTTGTTAATATGTGAAATTCTCATTTCTTAATTTTTTAAGTATATACAGAGTGGGGCAGTGTTGAATGTTGTCTATCCCTAATCACACTGAAACAGAGTACCTTGCCCAGCCATGGCAGCACGATGGCTCAGTGGTTAGCACTGCTGTCTCACAGCACCAGGGACCTGGGTTTGATTCTGGCCTCAGCTGACTGTCTGTGTGGAGTTTGCACATTGTCCCCATGTCTGTGTGGGTTTCCTCTCACAGTCCAAAGATATGCAGGTTCGGTGAATTGGCCATGCTAAATTGCCCATAGTGATAGGTGCATTAGTCAGGGATAAATTTTGGGGAATGAGTCTGGATGTGTTACGCTTCCGAGGGTTGGTGTGGACTTGTTGCGCCAAAGGGTCTGTTTCCACACTATAGGGAATCTAATCTAATCCATTTCAAAGACAGTTAATGTTACCTTCTCAGCTGTGGTCTGAAGTCACATATAGGTCAAATCACCAAAGGTCAGCCCATTTACATCCCTGAAGTGCATTAGTGAAGCAGATGCGTTTTATAACAATTGATAACAATTGGTCACTACCCGTAGGACAAGATTTCAACTCTCATATTATTAATAGAGTGTAAATCTCACTAGCTGCCATGGTTATGTTCCTGTGACTCCACAGCATTAGCCTCTAGGTTAATATTCCAGTGACATTACCACAATGACACCATCTCCCCTGAAAGCAGTGGATGCTGTATTATTTAATTTATTCAAGACTGAATTAGTTAGCTTTTTGTTAGATTGGTAAATCAAGGATTATGGAGTCAGAAAAGAAAGTGGAGTTAGAACCACAACCAAATAGAACATGATTTTATGGAGTAGGTCAAACAGCTAGTGAGGACTGCAGATGCTGGAGATCAGAGTCGAGAGTGTGGTGCTGGAAAAGCAGAGCAGGTCAGGCAGCATCCGAGGAGCAGGAGAACTGACGTTTCGGGCAGGAGCCTGATGAAGGGCTTCTGCCTGAAACGTCGATTCGCCTGCTCCTCAGATGCTGCATGACCCGCTGTGCTTTTCCAGCATCACACACTCTTGACTCAAACAGCTGAATGGTTTACTTTTGCTCCGCGGTCTATTGCTCCTGTGTTCCTAGAGATTGTGAGAAAGCTAGTGTTAATTATCAGTACTGTTTTTTTCACCCAGAATTCTGTCTTCTAATCACCACATAGTTACAGTTTGAGCATTCAATTGAGCTTCTCTCACAATTTCTGAAATTCTATCTAATTGAGGATTTGAGGTCAAGGCAGTTAACATGCTAAAAAGAACAGGTTCCAGTATAAAGGTGGAATGTCAGTATAAACTTTAAATGTAGATTACAAGGAGTAAATTCATGGAATTAGGTGCCTGAAGAATGTGAATTTGAAGATTGATGAGACTTAATGAGACTGGAGATGTTTTGGTTTCGTTTTTGACATTATCTTCTTTTTCCCAAATTCACAGTTCATGCTGAAACTTTTGCTGATATTGCATTTTTGGTCGATGGATCTCAAAATATGGGACCCCAAGCATTTAAACAGGCACGGGCTCTTATCTTAAAAACTGTGACAAGGCTGAACATAGGAAAAGATGCACACAGAATTGGGCTTGCTCAGTACAGTCATGATGCACAAGTGGAGTTTACTTTCAATACATTGAGAACGAAGAAGGATGTATTGAATTACCTAAAGAGGAGGTTCCAGTATAAAGGTGGAACATCACTAAAAACAGGCCTGGCTTTGGATTTTCTGCATAAATCTTACTTCACAGCCGACGCTGGAAGTCGAAAAAATGAAGGCATCCCCCAGATTGCAGTATTAATTACATCTGCACCATCGAACGATGATGTTGAAATTTCTTCTACTTCTTTAAGAAATGACGGAGTGATAGCTTTTGTCATTGGTGTAAAGAATTCAGACTTAAGCGAACTCCAAAAGGTTGCCTATCTTGGAAATGCTCCATTCGTTGTCAAGAGGGATAACTTTATTGGTTTTACAAATTTAGCAGTGGATTTAACTAAAACAGTCCAAAATATACAAGAATTTCTAAAGGTGGAAGTGACCAAACCACCAGCAGGTAAAACCCAAATTACTTCACTTTCACTCAGACCGGAATGATTTGCCGTTGCGAAGGCCTTTGTATTGCTTTGAATCAATTCGCTGTGTAAGAATATACAGTGGCTGCTGTTGTCCAAAGAACATCAAATGATTATGGTGTAAAAGTTCACTATTTAAGGTTAAAAAATCACACAACACCACGTTATAGTCCAACAGGTTTAATTGGAAGCACACAAATCTGTTGGACTATAACCTGGTGTTGTGTGATTTTTAACTTTGTACACCCCAGTCCAACACCAGCTTCTCCAAATCTTCACTAATTAAAGAGTTGTTGGGCTACAAAGAAAGAATGAATTGAAACAATAAGAGTTTTTTTGAAATTTAATGTCTACCATATAACAGTGAGAGAGCAATATTATAAATGTTTTCTGATGTCTCATTCATTCAGAATAGGACTGAGTTTTCCAATAGCCAGATAATTGTTTCTGAAGTGTAGGAGGGTGTTGGGCGTTGGGATCCTGTGAAAACCCTGCAGTAACAAACTTGGAAGGAACTACCCTGGAAATTGAATATTCCACTGGGCAATTTCCTTATACTTTGTACTCAGAGTATCCATTTAAATTGAAGAAGAGTGCCCCACTACAGTTGAGTAAATAGTTAGAAAAGTTAGATTATTAAAAACCTAGTTGAACACCTACTGATCCTAATAAGCACTTTTTCTTTGATCCCACCATTCCTTCACGTTAATAATTTGTTCCTGTAATCCAAAAGGAAGACAACCGTATAATATCTGCTATATCCATTTCACTGGTGAACATAAACAGAAATTACTGGAGAAACATAGAAGATCTGGCAGCATCTGGGGTGAGCAAGCAGTTTTGAGTCCAGTGACCCTTCTTTAGAGCTAATAAGAGCCAAGGAAAGATTTATACTGGGAGGTGGGTTGGTGGGGTAAAGTGAGCAAATAATGAGAGAGAGAGAGAGAGAGAGAGATGGTTAATAGTAAGCCAGGAAAGAAGAAAAGCAGAAAAGCTAATAATGGGGAACAATACATTAGTGAAACTATGTTGGCGGTGCTAAAAGCAGTCCATGTCTTTGTTCTAATTCATTCAAGGGATGTGGACATCACTGGCTGGTCAGTATTTATTGTCCAGAGGCCAGTCGAGAATCAACCTCATTGCTGTTGGTCTGGAGTCACAAGCAGGCCAGCAGTGTCCTTCCCTAAAGGACATGAGTGAATCAGATGGGCTTTTCTAACAGTCAGCAATGGTTTTATGGTCATGTTATGACAGAGCCTGGGGGCAGGTAAAGGGCATGGAAGGAAGTGTTCAGGCTTTAAAATTATTGAATTTAATATTGTGTCCTGAAGGATGCTGGGTCTCCAAGCAGAAAATGAGACACTATTCTTCCAGCTTGCACTGAGCCTCGCTGGAGCACTGCAGCAGAAACGTTGGCCAGGGAACACAGTGATGCCAGGCAACTGGAAGCTGCGTGTAAATTTGATGGACCGCATGTAGCTAATCCACTAAGCGGTCACCCAGTCTGCATTTCAGTTTATGTCATTTGTATAAATACCACCTTTTGCTCGCTATTATCAGTCCTGAAGAAGGACCACTGGGACTCAAAGTGTTGACTCTGCTTTTTCCCCACAAATGCTGCCAGACCACCTGAATTTCTCTCGTAATTTCTGTTTTTGTTTCAGATCTTCACACCCTCACTTTTTTTTGGTAGTGAACAAGGGTGGCACAGTAGCTCAGTGATTAGCACTCCTGCCTCACTGCACCAGGGATCCAGGTTTGATTCCAACTTCAGATGACTATCTGTGTGGAGTTTACATGTTCTCTCCATGTCTGCGTGGGTTTCCTCCGGCTGATCCAGTTTCCTCCCACAGTCCAAAGACGTGCAGGTTAGGTGGATTGGCCATGCAAAATTGCCCATAATGTTCAGGAATGTGTAGGTTAGGTGGGTTAGCCATGGGAAATGCAGGGTTACAGGGATAGGGCAGGGGATTGGATCTGGGTGGGATGCTTTTCAGAGAGTCAGTGTGGATACGATGAGCAGAATGTCTTGTTTCGCACTGTAGGGATTCTATATTTTCTACACTAAATAGATGTTAAATAATGAAACTTATATGTTTTTCTTTATGATTAGTGTCACCATCTATTCCCAGAAGGCCTTTGGTTCCAGATGGACCCTGTCCTGCAATTAATGTAGAAGGTAGGAGGATGTTCCTGCAGATGCTGGAACTGTACTCAAAACAAAAAGAAGGCTGGAGATCACAGCAGGTCTGGCTGCACCCATGGAAAGCGAGCAAGCTAATGTTTTGTGTCTCGCTGACTCTTCATCAGAGCTTCATATCAGATCTCATGAAGAATCATCAAGGCTTGAAACATGAGCTTGCTCTCTCTCTATGTGTGCTACCTGACCTGCTGTGCTCTCCAGTATTTCTTTGTTTTCAACAATACAAAAGTATTGAGTAAAGTGTTTGCCTAATTCATAATTACTAAAAACAAAAACTAATTTAGGAATAACTGATTCTTGAAGATAAATTATCAATGTGTACTTTAAACTGTATGTTTAAAATTGGATGGGATTTCCAGCATATCATGAAACAATTAACTGCCAATATAATTGTTCATTTTACAGCATGACAGAGGCTCAGATAGCCCTATTTCTCAATAAGAGTTTTGAATTTGTTTCTGATGGTAAGCGTTGGAGCAGCTAGGGGTGACACTGATTTTTTGGTATTCATCCATGGGAATGAATGCATCACTGGCCAGGCCAGCATTCATTGCCCATCCCAGAAGGCAGTTATGAGTCAACCATATTGCTGTGGCTCTGGAGTCACCCGTTAGCTAGATCAGGTAAGGATAGCCATTTCCTTCCCAAAAGGACATTAGTGAACCAGATGGGGTTTCCTCCTGACAGCGGACAACAGATTTATGGTCATCATCAGACTCCTAACTCCAGATTGAATTCAATGGAAAAACAAGTTCCACCATCTGTCATGATAGGAGTCGAGCCCAGGTTCCCAGGGTCTCTGAGTTAATAGCCAAATGATGGTACCACTAGGCCACTGTTCCCCTCAGAAGGTGCACTGGGCCTAGGTTTGTGGTTGTGGGATTTGATGTTGCTGAGGATATAAACATAATCAGTTGCCAACACAGAATTCCCATTCTTTATTGCTGGGAGAATGAAAATATCAGCTGATCCTGTTACTGACCACTCAGTTGTTCCCTTGTACCATTGGGGTAAAATGTGGCACCAGAGATCAGCTCAGCACAGACCAGCAATTAAAAGTGATGTCCTTTTGGTCTGATATTACACTGGCAATGTACACAGCCAGCAACCACTATTTTCATTTCTTTTCAAGCATTAACCCAAAGTTCATCCTTTATCTGTATTTCACTAGCAATGGTAGTGATGGTCCTTACTGTCTCTCGGGTATGAAAGCCTCATTCCTCCATGGTATAGGTTTCAGCAGCATCACGAGGCTGGTCAAAGTTTATTGAACTTTGCTTCCATCACAATGCTTGGTGTATTTGACACTAAACTGCAGAGACATTTATGCACCCACCAACAATACCATGGAATATTCATATTAAAAGGGATGTGATTTACGGATGTGCAAATAATGTAATATGAGGCACTAAAAAAAACATAAATAATGCACATTCCAAGCCTGATACAATTATTTGGATCAAATACCAAAATCTGTCAGTTTTATATACGTCATCCAGGGGTCAGCCTAGACGTTTATGAACAACTTGTTAAACTGCGATTCAGTAACAGCAAACACAACCCCCATTTCACTGAGATGCATACCTCACCTTCCTGCTGCTACCCACCATCACAGTTAGCCACAATACAAAAGTAACAATCCACATAAAACAAAACTCCAGACATAATTTAGAATCCAAGCATGTGGTATTGTTACAAGCATGATTAATCATTTTCACCTAGGGGGTGAATCTTCCGTGCACCTTTGCTTGTAATCATGCTACTGTCCTTGATGGGGAGCTGCTGACTTTCAGTGCAGGAGAAGGACGGTGAATTCTAAAAGACCCAGACATGGACTGCACTATCTCACCAGCATTGACAGCGGTCTGGACTGGCTAACCAACAGCAAGGAACTGGTGGAGTGCCAGTGGTGGGAAGATAAAGGCTGTCATCTGGAGAGAGCATAGCACGATCATGCTCCACAATGTTACTGCCACTTGCCAATATCAGCACCTCAACCGTCTGAGTAATGTGTGGGACTGATTGCAGAACTGCTATGACATCCTGAATTGCCTTTAAATGCAATGAAAGAAGGCCTATATTTGATTGTGTACTTGTAGACATCAAGTCTTTTTCCCAGTCCTTACCCCGCACGGGTTTATGGTATGGACTCTGGGATGATTTCACTGAAAGTGGTCTCCATGCTGTAAAAATCCCAGATATGTCTCACTTCATCCAACAGACACAGACATACACACAGCTCTCCTGCCTCTCCCTAATTCAACTTTCAATTAGTCCCAATTGACAGCCGATTGCTACATGGAAATAACAAATTATGTTTTCACCTGCTTCTAACAGGATTACCCTTCAGAAGAATCATATCAGACTACTGATAGAATACATTAATGTCCAACAATGCTCCTGGTCTCACTTTCAAATCTGCCTTCATAGGACTGGGGCAATTCTGCCTTAAAATCCATAGTCGACAGGCAGGAGGCTGGAAGAACACAGCAAGCCAGGTAGCATCAGGAGGTGGAGAAGTCAACGTTTCGGGTGTAACCCTTCTTTAGGACTGCGGGGGGAGCTGCAGATAAAGGGTGCAGCGGGCGCAGGGTGGTGAAGTAGGGATGGGTGAAGACAGATAGGAGGTACGACCTGGTTGGTCAATGGGAGGAATGAATCCCGTTGATGGCAGGGAGCAGTGGAAGGGAGTTGGGAGATGGGAAGGGAGGTTATTTGAGATTGGAAACTCAATGTTGAGTCCACTGGGCTGTAGGTTGGTTTGGTTTGGTTTGGTTCATTGTGGCAATGAAGGAGGCCAAGGATGGCCATGTCCGAAAGGGAGTTGGAAGGCAGTGACTGGGAGGTCCAGTCGGTCCCTGTGGTCTTGGCTGAGATGCTCGGCAAACCATTCCCTAAGTTTATGTTTAGTCTCTACATCGGGAGCACCTGATGCAGTAAGCTAGGTTGGAAGAGAGGCAGGTGAACCTCGGTCTCACCTGGAAGGACTGTTTGGGGCCCTGGATAGGATGAGGGGATGGTGTGCCAGCAGGTTTTGCATCTTTTCTGGGGGTTGGGAGGTGGTATTGGTAGGGAGAGTGGCCCTAAGCAAGGACTGTCAAAGAGAACAGTCCTGGCAGAAAGCAGAGAGGGGTGCCGGGGGAAGATGTTCTTGGTGGTGGGGTCAGGTTGGAGTTGGCAGAAGTGTTTAAGGATGATGTGTTGGATGCAAAGACTGGTGGGATAGTAGGATCCATAGTCATGATGTCAACATTCTGGCCTTGTTTGACAGAAGATCCAGAGGGGACTTGACAGGGTAGATGTTGAAAGGATATTTCCCATTGTAGGTGAGATTAGAACTAGGAGACACCATTTAAAAGCATAGGAATCTTCTTCTTAAAAAAAAAACAGAGTTTTGTTCTCTCAAAGTCATGAGATTGTGGAACGCCCTTTTTCAGAGGGCAGTGGAGGAGTATATTGAAAGCAGTGGTAAGCGAATTCTTGGCAAACCATTGAATCAAAGGGTATCAGGGATTGGGGGGCAAGGTGAAACAGAGGTCACAACCAAATCAGTCCTTATCTTATCAAATGTTGGAGCACTCTAAAGGGGCCAAATCTTCTAATCCTGCACCTAATTGTATATTTGAATGTTGGTTTAAGCTTGCACTACAACACCAAGACATTGATGATGACTTGTATGACAATGGAAGCTGGGACATAAGTATATAGGAAATGGGAGCAGGAAGAGGCCATTTGTCCCTCAAGCCTAACCCATTGAGTACAATCATGGCCACCTGCTACTTCAACTCCACTCCTCACCTTGTCACAATTTCAGCTATGCATAGCTCATGTCCAGCTTCATGAAGGACAGCACCCCTTCCAGATTTGTGTACAAGCCCTTTATGCGAGGGCTTGGATATTTATCCAGCTGTGAGAAGCAGTTTACCATTTGCTTAACCCCCACCCCCCACCAAAGACAAACCGACCCATCAGGCTTTGCAATCAATGTGACCAGCGCTGCCCATTCTTCAAACTGGACTGGTTTGATGATTCCTTTGCTTTCCAGTTTCCTGACTTCTGCCTGTACTTTTTCCTGTAAGGTAAGTGGCACTGGGCAGGCCTAGCAGAATCAGGGAATTGCTTCCTGGTTAACATGTAAGTTGGCCTTGGCTCTTTTGATAGTCCCCAGACCTTCCTGAAACGCTTATGGGTATTTAATTAGGACTTCACTCAGGTAGCCATTTTGCTGTCGCGAGTCTACATACTGGTGGCATCTACTTTAGTTTGCTGGCCCAGACCCTGAAGAACATTTAAACCATTTGACCAAGGCTCAGCTCTATTTTGGGGTTTTGCCATGGACTGACAGAGTCCCTCTGCTCAGGATATGTCCTGCATGAGGCTGTGATTGCCTGCACTCAAGTGGTGCTCCCCAAGCTTAGTCAGTGAGATGTCAACTTCCATCAGGACACCCTGTAGCTCACATGCTCCAATTGCAGCACTTTCCACTGACAAAGCCAGTTGTAGTATCTGTTTTAAATCCACTTGGGCTTCAGCTAGTAGGCGCTTTTGCATGGTTCCATCATTAATCCCTCATACTCTCAGTATCTCATTCAGAGTTAACCCAAAATCACATGCTTCAGCCAGTCATCTTAACCTCATTAAAAATCCCAGCATGGATTCTCCTGGTTCTCAAATGCCAAATAAAACCAATAGCATCTCAGAATTAAAGGAGGCTTGTGGTCATTATATTCCTAAACAAAATCCATCAACTCTTTGAAAAGTTTTTGTGTCAGATGCCTCAGGGAAAGTTAGGCTTCTAATAACCAAAACTACTGCAGGTCCACAAATAGTCAGAAGAACTGGTTGTTGCCTTTCGTCTGTCCCAATATCATCTACCTTTCAGGATGACCTGTGAGCCTCCCAGCTCACAATAAGACCTGTCAGACCCAGGGAGACCCAAGACATGCAGGTGATAAACCCAACAAGCAACAAAACAGAGTCAATTATCACCAGACCCCCTTCTGGTACAGTGTTCATTACCATAAATGGTTCTCTTCAAAATGTAGAGTCCATTTCATTTGAGGTTTGTCCTCCTCTCCCTGTAAATTGGTTGAACGGTAGGGTTCAGGGCCTAGCTTTGCTGCTCCTCTCCCTTGTAAAATTGCTGTCTTTTGTGTACAGCTGTCAATGTTTTTTTGTAAACTGTTTTGTAATTTGTTTAATAAAATAAAAAATAAAGTAGAGTCCATTTCCAGGAACAGAGTCCCCTCCAGTATACAAAGTGCATTGTCAGAAATAGAATCCACTCCAAACTGCAGAGTCCATTCCCAAAAGCAGAGTCCACTCCCGAAGGCAGCAAATACACACCCCACAGCACATACACATGTTCAGTCTCCATAGACACCTGGCCCATCCACAGAGAACGAGGTGCACTCTCAGGAACACAGTCCATTGTAAAGATGCAATTAACTCACAGGGGTTTTGCTCCGTTCCTGAAGGCAGAGTCCACTCCTGAACTTCAGGACCCAGTGAATGCTCCCCTCCCAGCACACACACACACACACAGGTGTTCAGTCTTTACAGAGGCCTAGTCCACCGACAAAGAGCCAGGCCTACCCACAGAAACAGTTCATCTGGGCAGATGTATTTTCTCACAGGGGCTCAGTCCAAACACCAAAAAAGTGAAAGCATGTTCAAAAAACAAAGTAAGCCCTGCCACAAAATCAACATTGCCCTTTTCTCAAAGTAGAAGAGAAAAGAGTAACACACAGGCTGTAAACATCCAGTGAAACAACATTTCCCTAATGAGGCCTGAATTACACCTGAACCACACTGAATGTGTAAATCAGGTAGTTTAGAAATCAGTCCTCAATAAAAAAGGAATAGCGAAAGATTTAAACACCTGTTGTTCTTCACTGTGTCCTATACCTGCACACACACGACATGGTTGCTGGGGAAAAATAAGCACTACCGCAGTTAGGTAATAGTGTGGGGGAAGTGAAAAAAAATAACCATGAGATTAAAATCTCCTCAGTTGAAGACTGATTCTAAGAAAAAGGAAAAAAAAGATTAGATAAAGAAAAAAGAGAAGAAAATAAAAAAGAAATACCAGTTAACAAACTGCCTATAAAATTCCACCAGTTCAGGAATTAGGATCCTCCCCCAAAAAAAGCAGAAACCAACAGCAGCAGTACCACACTGTCTGTCGCCCAGCAGCACAGAGTCAGAGGAGATTATAAATCTTGGCAAGTCCTTCACCACTGATCCAGCTTTGTCAGAGCCAGCTCTCAGTGACTAGAACCTCTGATACTCCTGTTTAATTTTAACTTTTTTTTTCTTTTCTATTTTCCTCTACACTACCATCTACCTGTAGTAGTGCTTATTTTTCCCCAGCACCCATGTTGTGTATATGCAGGTGTCAGACACAGTGAAGAACAACAAGTTTGTAAATCTTTATTTATATTCCATCACCAGGAAGAAATGAAACGCCTAAGTGACCAGTGACAAGCAATGTTCTTCTTAGAGAGTAATGCTGCTGGAGCAAAAAAGTGAAGGGAAGGGCAGGGATTAAATCAAAATAGAAGCGGATTCCTAAGCAACGGCTCCCTGACGACAGCAGCTACTCCTGCCGGAGGGTAGACGTGACGCGATTCGACCATGTTCCAGACAGTGATCAGGTAAAACACAGGCAGCGTCCTGAGGGCAACCTCCAAACCGTCACAGTCGATGAACAGGAGCTGCGTGTCGTAGTTGAGGTTACATACCAGGCGGAAATAATACGTCACCAGGGCGCACCACCTAGGAGGAGGCTCGACGTAAAGGTATCGCTGCAAGGCCTGAAGGCGGAAGGTCACCACCAGGGTCCGAACACACACCAGCAACTGACTGCCCTCCTCAGTAGGGAAACTCAGGACCTGCACAGCGACCCAGTGCAAGGTTTGTGAAGGTTTGTAACTCAGGTTGAGGTTTAGGGTGTAGGTTTGCTCACTGAGCTGTAGGTTTGATATCCAGACATTTCATTACCTGGCTAGGTAACATCATCAGTTGTGACCTCCAAGTGAAGCGAAGCTGTTGTCTCCTGCTTTCTATTTATATCTTTCTCCTGGATGGGGTTCCTGGGGTTTCTGGTGATGTCATTTCCTGTTCGTTTTCTGAGGGGTTGATAGATGGTATCTAGATCTATGTTTTTGTTTATGGCATTTTTTGTGGTTGGAGTGCCAGGCCTCTAGGAATTCTCTGGCATGTCTTTGCTTAACCTGTCCCAGGGTAGGTGTGTTGTCCCAGTTGAAATGGTGTTTTTTTTCATCCGTGTGTAGGGCTACGAGGGAGAGAGGGTCGTGTCATTTTGTGGCTAGCTGGTGTTCGTGTATCCTGGTGGCTAACTTTCTTCCTGTTTGTCCTACGTAGTGTTTGTGGCAGTTCTTGCATGGAACTTTGTAGATGACGTTGGTTTTGTCCATGGTTGTACTGGGTGTTTTAAGTTTGTTAGTTTTTGTTTGAGAGTGTTGGTGGGTTTGTGTGCTACCAGGATTCTAAGAGGTCTTAGTAGTCTGGCTGTCATTTCTGAAACTTCTTTTATGTATGGTAAGGTGTATAGGATTTCTGGCTGTGTTTGGTCTGCTTGTCGTGGTTTGTTCTTGAGGAATCCGCGGACTGTATTTTTGGAGTATCCGTTCTTCTTGAATGCATTGTATAGGTGGTTCTCCTCTGTTTTCCGAAGTTCGTCTGTGCTGCAGTGTGTGTGGCTCGTTGGAATAGTGTTCTGATACAGCTTTGTTTGTGTGTGTTGGGATGGTTGCTGGTGTAGTTAAGTATTTGGTCAGTGTTTGTCGGTTTTCAGTATACGCAGGTTTGTAGTTCTCCGTTGTCCTTGTTTGTAGATTATGTTGTTGAAGGTGAAGTGAGTGGTGAGGCACAGGTCCACTAGTTTCATGATGTTTTCGTTGGTAATGTGATTGTTGGTGGTTGGGGTGTGTGTGATGATCTCTTCTAAAAGTGTGGTAAGTGTTTCTTTTGCCAGGTCGATGTTGACGGAGGTGAACAGTGCTGTCACGTCGAATGAGATCATTGTTTCGTCTTCCTCTATTTTGGTGTTTTTGATGATTTTTAGGAATGCGTCTTTTTGTTCCAGAAAAAGTGAACCAATGTTCTCTGCATGAATTCGAGAAGCCGAAGGTTGTAAAATCCCTGGGCATTTTTTGGTTTTAAAGTCCATTAACTTTCTCTGATATGTTTTCTCCATCGATATAAGTTGTGCTAAATTTTATTAGCCCTTTGATCATCTCCTATTTCTGGTATATAAGTTGCATTGTCTACTATGAAGATGGACAGGGAGAAAGTGAGGACTGCAGATGCTGGAGATCAGAGCTGAAAAATGTGTTGCTGGAAAAGCACAGCAGGTCAGGCAGCATCCAAGGAGCAGGAGAATCGACGTTTCTGGCATAAGCCCTTCTTCAGGCTTATGCCCGAAACGTTGATTCTCCTGCTCCTTGGATGCTGCCTGACCTGCTGCGCTTTTCCAGCAACACATTTTTCAGCTATGAAGATGGACACAAGATCTTTCTCAAAGAATAATCACTTTCAGCAGAGGGAGAGATGATTGCCAAGAAAGGCATTAAATCAATATTTTATCTTTTACCTTGCGTCTCATTTGCAACCTTTCTTGCTGAATTACCAAAGTGTGGTTTTTCTGAAGATACCAAGATTAGGGAAAAAAAATCCATTGGAATACCAAAAGATCTGTATGTGTTTCATTAGTGAATAATCTGTCCAAGGGGGTAATTTCATCAGGAGCTCTGTTTCTTTTGCTGAGACAAAGGGAAGTTTGCAACTTATAGAGTCTCTTCAGTGTTTCTGATTTTATTTTTGCTGATGGGGTACCCTGCTGACTTCCTGGTCATGAAGTAATTTCGCTAATTGTGTGAGCCTCCTGTTTGACTCACACTGGTGCCTCGCATGCCTGAAGAGTGCAACGCTTTAAAATCACAATTCTGACGGGCATTCTAAGTAACGCACCCTCTCCATTATTGATTGCTCTCCTAATATTTTCACTGAGTGAGTAAAATACTTTTCCCTCTCCACTACCCCTGATAAATTTCTACGTTGAGGTTGTACCGGACATTGGTGAGGTCTCTTCAGGAGCTTTGTGTCCAGTTCTGGTCGCTCTGTTATTGGAAGGATATGAGTGGTGTGGTAGCTCAGTGGTTAGCACTGCTTCCTTACAGTGCCAGAGAACAAGGTTTGATTCCAGCCTTGGGTGACTGTGTGGAGTTTGCATATTCTCCTCATGTCTGCGTGGGTTCCCTCCCACATTCCAACGATGTGCAGGATGGGTAAATTGCCCATAGTGTTCAGGGATGTGTAGATTAAGTGCATTACTTAGGGGTTAATGTAGAGTAATGTGTTTGGGTGGGAGGGTCGGTGTGGACTTGTTGGGCCAAAGGGTCTGTTTCCACACTGTAGGGATTCTAGAATAATTAAGCTGGAGAGGATTCAGAAAAGCTTTCCTGGGATGTAGCTGGGAATAGAGGGTTTGAGTTATAAGGATAAGCTGGGACTTTTTTCACTGGACTGTAGGAGGTTGAGGTGTGACTTTATAGGCATTTATAAAATCATGAGGGGTATTGATAAGGTGAATTGCAGGTGTCTTTTCCCTCAGGTTGGGCATTCCAAGACCAGGGAACATATTTTAAGGTGAAGAAGAAAGACTTAAAAAAGGCATGAGGGCCAACATTTTTACACAGAGTGCAGTTCGTGTGTGGAATGAACGTCCAGACAAAGTGATGGATGCGGGTACTGTTGCAATGTTTAAAAGACATTTGGCTAAGTACTGAATTAAAAAAAATGTTTGGAGGGATATGGGCCAAACACAGGCAAGTAGTTTAGTTTGGGATTATGGTTGGCATGGACTGGTTGGACCGAAAGGTCTGTTTCCATGCTGTAGGTCTCCCTGACTCTATGATAGTGAGGCTCCAGAAACCATCTGGTTTCAATCTGTCTGAGCTAATGTGCTCTGCCTCTTCCAATTGGTGTCCAAGCTATTGGTTATCACTGGATAATACTGTAGGTAGTATAATCTATTTGACATTAACTGCCTCAATCTGTCTACCCCCCTCCCCCACTCCAACCTCTCACCCTCACAATACGACCTCTTCATTTCCAACTGCCGCTGGGACATTAACTGCCTCAACCTGTCTACACCCCTCCCCCACTCCAACCTCCCACTTTCACAACGCGCAGTCCTCCAATCCCTCTGCTCCAATCCCAACCTCACCATCAAACCAGCGGATAAAGGGGGCGCAGTGACCTCTACACCGCTGAAGCCAAACGCCAACTCGAGAACACCTCTTCCTACTGCCCCCTCGACCATGACCCCACCCCCCCTCCCCACACCCTCATCTCCCCGA